>NC_037671.1:44327389-44488092 GCF_003255815.1 Theropithecus gelada | reverse complement strand
TCTCTACTAAAAAATACAAAAAAAAAAAAAAACTAGCCGGGCGAGGTGGTGGGCGCCTGTAGTCCCAGCTACTCGGGAGGCTGAGGCAGGAGAATGGCGTAAACCCGGGAGGCGGAGCTTGCAGTGAGCTGAGATCCGGCCACTGCACTCCAGCCTGGGCGACAGAGCGAGACTCCGTCTCAAAAAAAAAAAAAGAAACAGCCTCAGGAGCTGATCTGTGATAAGGTGTCTTCTGTCCAGAAACAAAAGGCCTGGCAGGATGATCTGCATCCCCTCATTATCTGGGATTTGAAAATTCTGATTGAGCCTCTGAAGAGCTAGCCACAGAGACCCAGCATGGGGACTAAGGTGACCCTCGGGATGTTTTGGCCTGTCCTTCTCCTACTCAAGAATCCATTCTCCCAGCCTGGACCCCTTGGCATTGTGGGAGGAAAGACCACAGACTTGGCCAGGCACAGTGGTTCACGTCTGTAATCCCAACACTTTGGGAGGCCGAGGTGGGCAGATCACCTGAGGTTGGGAGTGTGAGACCAGCCTGACCAACATGGAGAAACCCCGTCTCTACTAAAAATACAAAATTAGCTGGGCATGGTGGCACATGCCTGTAGTTCCAGCTACTTGGGAGGCTGAGGCAGGAAAATCGCTTGAACCCAGGAGGCAGAAGTTGTGGTGAGCCCAGATCAAGCCATTGCACTCCAGCCTGGGGGCAACGAGAGTGAAACTCTGTCTCAAAAAAAAAAAAACAAGACTTGACAAAGACCTGTTTGGGTCTCTGGGGAGACTGCAACTACGGGCCCCCAATCCCACCCTGCATTCCAGAGCTGCCCCGTGAAGTTGGCTCTCAGGAGGTTACTGAGTAATCACTGAGCAGAAATGTAATGATAGCATTGGGCTTTTGTCTGTTTCGAGGGGAGCCTGTGATTTAGCTGCTTCTGTTCCTGGGGGACAGGTGTGAGGTGTGGTTATTAGATGACGGAGTGGAGGCTGAGTATCAACAGTATAGAGTGCTGAGCTGGACAGAGGATGAGGCCCTGCCCCTGCCCCAGGGAGCTCAGCGTCAAAAGCTGCCAGGCTGATGGGATGAAACTGGCAGGTTTGGTGGAACTGCGCACTGCTGAACCTGGACCTTCTAGAGACTCCTCCTCCCACCCCTATGGACAAGCCCAAGAGGGGACAGTGTTATTGCTCTCATGCTACAAATAAAGAAGCTGACTCAGAAGCTCTCCCCCTATATGCCAAGCCTTTTCTTTCTTTCTTTTTTTTTTTTTTTTGAGACAGAGTTTCCTCTTGTTGCCCAGGCTGGAGTGCAATGGCACGATCTTGACTCACCACAACCTCTGCCTCCTGAGTTCAAGCTAGTCTCCTACCTCAGCCTCCTGAATAGTTGTGATTACAGGCGCCCACTACCACATCTGGCTAATTTTGTACTTTTAGTAGAGACGGGGTTTCTCCATGTTGGTCAGGTTGGTCTCAAACTCCTGACCTTAGGTGATCCGCCTGCCTCAGCCTTCCAAAGTGCTGTGATTACAGGCGTGAGCCACCGCGTCCAGCCTTTTTTTTTCTTTCTTTCTTTTTTTTTTTTTTTTTGAGATGGAGTCTCACTCTGTCACCCAGGCTGGAGTGCAGTGGCATGATCCCGGCTCACTGCAACCTTATTGTCCTGGGTTCAAGCGATTCTCCTGCCTCAGCCTCCAGAGTAGCTGGGATTACAAGCATGTGCTATCACACCCGGCTAATTTTTGTATTTTTAGTAGAGATGCGGTTTCACCATGTTGGCCAGACTGGTCTCCAACTCCTGACCTCAGGTGATCCACCCGCCTTGGCCTCCCAAAGTGTTGGGATTATAGGCATGAGCCACCGCTCTCAGCCTCTTTTTTTTTTTTTTTTTTTTTTTTTTTTTGAGACAGAGTCTCACTCGGTCACCGAGGCTGGAGTGCAGTGGTGCGATCTCAGCTCCCTGCAACTTCTGCCTCCTGGGTTCCTGTGATTATTATGCCTCAGCCTCCCGAGTAGCTGGGATTACAAGCATGTTCCACTATGCCCAGCTAGTTTTTGTATTTTTAGTAGAAATAGAGTTTCGTCATGTTGGCCAGGCTGGTCTCAAACTCTTGACCTCAGGTAATCCACCCACCTTGGCCTCCCAAAGCGCTGGGATTCCAGGCATGAGCCACCGTGCCCGGCCACCCTTCCTTTCTTCCTAGGAAATGTCCCACAAACTAACAACTCTGCTCTGTTTTCACCACCAGCACACACGTCCTGGCCCCTGTCCCCTCCTGCTTTTATCAATTAACCAACTAGCTAACCAGTTAACCCATCAATTAGCCCCTCAGCCTGTGCGCTCTCCTTCCCATACATCATCCATCCAGTTGTTAGATGAACATTCTTAAAACATAGCTGTTACTACGAAGCCTTGCCTGCTCAGAATCCCATACAGCATTCTGATAGCCACTGACTTTAGGACAGAGCTTCTCCAATGTTATCATGCACCTGAATCCTATGGGGACCTTGTTCAAACACAGATTTTCTGCTGGGTAGTTCATCTGCTCACTGAATCTCAAAATGACCTCAATAGCCCATTTTGCAGATGAACAAACTGAGGCTCAGAGAGGTTGCCCAAGGTCTGGGATGAGGCCCTAGATTCTGCATTTCTTTTTGTTTGTTTGTTTTTGAGACAGAGTCTCGCTCTGTCCCTAAGGCTGGAGTGCAGTGGTGCAATCTCTGCTCACTGCAATCTTCACCTCCCCGGCTCAAGCTATTCTCCTGCCTCAGCCTCCCGAGTAGCTGGGATTACAGGCACCCACCATCATGCCCAGCTCATTTGTGTATTTTTAGTGGAGACAGGGTTTCATAACGTTGACCAGGCTGGTCTCGTTCTCCTAATCTCAAATGATCCACCCGCCTTGGCCTCCCAAAGTACTGGCATTACAGGCGTGAGCCACAGCACCCTGCCAGGATTCTGCATTTCTAGTAAGATCCTAGGAGGTACCGATGTTGTCGGTTCATGGACCACATTGAGTTGCTAGGATCAAACCAAACTCTCCTGCCTCGTTACTTTTCCTTTAATTTTTAAATAGGAAACACATTTACCTGGTGTAAAACACTTTTTTTTTTTTTTGAGATGGAGTCTCGCTCTGTCGCCCAGGCTGGAGTGCAGTGGCTGGATCTCGGCTCACTGCAAGCTCCGCCTCCCGGGTTTACGCCATTCTCCTGCTTCAGCCTCCCGAGTAGCTGGGACTACAGGCGCCCGTCACCACACTCAGCTATTTTTTTGTATTTTCAGTAGAGCCAGGGTTTTACTATGTTGGCCAGGCTGGTCTGGAACTCCTAACCCCAGGTGATCCACCCTCCTCAGCATCCTAAAGTGCTGGGATTACAGGTGTGACCCACCACGCCCAGCCACTACTTTTATTAGTTTTTTAATGTAACTTTCTGAGGTTTCTCTGTGCCAAAAGAAACAAATAAGATCATGTTTACTCTGCCCTACCTCCTGCCCTTGACAAAAGGTAGCACACTATACCGTTTGGCGTGTTGGCTCACACCTGTAATCTCAGCACTTTGGGAGGTTGAGGCGGGCAGATCACTTAGAATTTGGCTAAGTTTATCAGTTTATCTTAGAGATAACTGGACACAGCTAGCAGCTAGCTGACTCACTTGTATTTAGGGTTGCATTATGATAATTTTTTTTTTTGGAGCCGGAGTCTCGTTCTGTCGCCCAGGCTGGAGTGCAGTGGTGTGATCTCAGCTCAGTGTGCAACCTCCACTTCCCAGGTTTAAGTAATTCTTCTGCCTCAGCCTCCCGAGTAGCTGGGACTACAGGCACACACCACCACGCCGGCTAATTTTTTGTATTTTAGTAGACACAGGGTTTCACCGTGTTGCCCAGGCTGGTCTCGAACCCCTGAGCTTAGGCAGTCCACCTGCCTCAGCCTCTCAAAGTGCTAGGATTACAGGCGTGAGTCACCACGCCTGGCCAGGGTTGCATTTTTATTCCATTGTGTGGATAGGATGTGGCATTGTTTGTTTGTTTGTTTATTTATTTTTGACACAGGGTTTCGTTCTCACCCATGCTGGAGGGCAGTGGCGTGATCTAGGCTCACTGCAACCTCTGCCTCCTGGGCTTAAGTGATTCTCCCACCTTAACCTCCCAAGTAGCTGGGACCACAGGCATGTGCTACCACGCCTGTCTAATTTTTTTTTATTTTTGGTAGAGATGGGATTTTGCCATGTTGGCCAGGGTGGTCTCAAACTCCTGGCCTAAAGTGATTAGCCCATCTCGGCCTCCCGAAGTGCTGGGATTACAGGCATGCACCATGGCACCCAGCTGGCTATAGTTTATTTCAATTTAACCATTCACCTCTTGGTAGACATTTGGTTGATTCCCATTTTTCCAGTTGGCCTTTTTTTTTTTCTTTTGGACGGAGTCTCACTCTGTCGCCAGGCTGGAGTGCAGTGGTGTGATCTCAGCTCACTGCAACCTCCACTTCCCAGGTTCAAGCAATCCTCCTGCCTCAGCCTCCCAAGTAGCTGGGACTACGGGCACATACCACCATGCCCAGCTTTTTGTAATTTTAGTAGAGACAGGGTTTCACCATGTTGGCCAGGATAGTCTTGATCTCTTGGCCTCATGATCCATCCGCCTCAACCTCCCAAAGTACTAGGATTACAGGTGTGAGCCGCTGTGCCCAGCCTCAGCTGGCTTTTTCTTTTTCCTTTTTTTTTTCTGAGACAAAGTCTCGCTCTTGTCCCCCAGCCTAGAGTGCAATGGCGCCATCTCAGCTCACTGCAACCTCTACCTCCTGCTTTCAAGCGATTCTCCTGCCTCAGCATCCTGAGTAGCTGGGATTACAGGTGCCTGCCACCACGCCCGGCCAATTTTTGTGTTCTTAGTAGAGACAGGGTTTCACCATGTTGGCCAGGCTTGTCTCGAACTCCTGACCTTAGGTAATCTGCCTGCCTCGGACTCCCAAAGTGCTGGGATTACAGGCATAAACCACTGCGCCTGACTCTTTTTTTTTTTTTTTTTTTGAGACAAAGTCTCGCACTGTCGTCCAGGCTGGAGTGTAGTGGCGCGATCTCAGGTCACTGCAACCTCCGCCTCCCAGGTTCAGGCAATTCTCCTGCCTCAGCCTCCCAAGTAGCTGGGATTACAGGTGTCCACCACCACACACGGCTAATTTTTTTGTATTTTTAGTAGAGATGGGGTTTCACTATGTTGGCCAGGCTGGTCTCGAACTCCTGACCTCGTGATCTGCCCACCTGGGCCTCCCAAAGTGCTGGGATTACAAGCGTGAGCCACTGCACCTGGCCACCCAGATGGCCTTTTTAAGCCTTCCACACCTTGGCCATGACCTCCCGGGTAATTCCCAGCTCCCCCATCCTCAGCCCCTGAAGAGGCCTCCTGCCTACCCTCCCCAGATCCTGCAGCCCCCAGATTGCTCTGCACCTTCCCCCTCTCATTTCCTTTCTCCTCAGTTACCTCTCCACTGCCCAGCTCTCCACAGGTGGCTGCCTGTCTCCACAGACTACAGCAACCTGGACTCAAGAACAATGTCTTTAATTTTTCTGGCTCTTTCACAGCCCAGCGTGGGGCACACAGTGGCTCTCAAGAATATTAGTTATAGACGGGGTGCAGTGGCTTATGCCTGTAATCCCAGCACTTTGGGATGCCAAGGCCAGTGGATCACCTGAGGTCAGAAGTTCAAGACCAGAATGACCAACATGGTGAAACTCCGTCTCTACTAAAAATACAAACATTAGCCAGGCGTGGTGGTGGGCACCTGTAATCCCAGCTACTCGGGAGACTGAGACAGAAGAATTACTTGAACCTGGGAAGTGGAGGTTGCAGTGAGCCGAGATTGCGCCACTGTACTCCAGCCTGGGTGACAGAGCAAGACTCCATCTAATAATAATAATAATAATAATAATAATAATAATAATAATAACAATAGTTATATAGTAGAAGTTGCAAACAAATGGAACCACTTGGCTGGCAAGGTGGCTCACGCCTATAATTCCAGCATTTTGGGAGGCCAAGGTGGGTAGATTGCTTGAGGTCAGGAGTTCGAGACCAGCCTGGCCAACATGGCAAAACCCCATCACTACTAAAAATATGAAAATTAGCTGGGCATTGTGGCAGGTACCTGTAGTCCCAGCTACTTGGGAGGCTGAGGCAGGAGAATCGCTTGAGCCTGGGAGGCGGAGGTGGCAGTGAGCTAATATTACATCACAGTACTCCAGCTGGGTGACAGAGCAAGACTCCGTCTTGGAAAAAAAAAAAAAAAAAAAGGAACAAAGAACTAAAGTGACATTGAGGGGATAAATGGGAAATTCTTTTTTTTTTTTTTTTTTTTGAGACAGAGTTTCACTCTTGTTGCCCAGGCTGGAGTGCAATGGCGTGATCTTTGCTCACTGCAACCTCTGCCTCCCAGGTTCAAGCGATTCTCCTGCCTCAGCCTCCCTAGTAGCTGGGATTATAGGGACATGCCACCATGCGTAGCTAATTTTTTATATTTTGGGTAGAGATGGAGTTTCACCATGTTGGTCAGGCCAGGCTCAAACTCCTGACCTCAGGTGATCCACCTGCCTTAGCCTCCCAACATGCTAGGATTACAGGCGTGAGCCACCGTGCCTGGCAATGTTAGATTTCCTGAGTGTGACAGTTGTATTGTGGCCACGTAGGAGAATGTTCCTACTCTTAGACAATCGATGCTGAAGTACTGGGGGAGGCTAAGAAATGGGCCACAGTATCTACAACTTCCAAGCTTCAGCAAAATGAAAAGGAAAAGAATTCGAGAGAGAGAGAGAGAGAGAGAGAGAAAACAATTGGTGAATCCAGGGAGAAGGGTATACATGTGGTCATTGTACAATTCTTTTAAGTTCTCTGAAGGTTTGAAATGTTTCAGAATGAAAAGTTGAGGAAAAACGCCTTTCGTGTAAGATCTGGGGGAAATTGAAGGGAAATGTGGCAGTGGGCCCAGTCCCCAGGAAGCTCAGGAGAAATAGCAACTTGCACCAGCCTGTGGCCCCTCCTGCCCGGAAAACATCAAACTCCACCCACTTGGCCTGCACCTCTGCTGTCAGCATCTTCAGGCAGGCTCTCCCCATCCTCATCAGAGGAAACTTCCCCCATGGATAGCCCCCTCTGGCTTGGTTAGGATGGTACCTCAAGTGCCTTAAAGTACCACTGCTTGTCTCCCTGGAGAGTGAACCCAACCCTAAGTGGGCTCTACCCACTTCAGGTTTTTAAAAATTATATTCACTTAACTTCACAGAAAAAAAAGAATGTGGACCAGGCGCGGTGGTTCATGCCTGTAATCTCAGCACTTTGGGAGGCCGAAGCCGGCGGATCACGAGGTCAGGAGTTCCAGACCCGCCTGGCCAATATGGTGAAAACCTGTCTCTACTAAAAATACAAAAATTAGCCGGGCGTGGTGGTGCATGCCTGTAATCCCAGCTACTCGGGAGGCTGAGGCAGGAGAATCGCTTGAATCCGGGACCGGGAGGTTGCGGTGAGCCGAGATCGCGCCACTGCACTCCAGCCTGGGCAATGGAGTAAGACTCCGTCGAAAGGAAAAAAAAAAAGAAAAGAAAAAGAAAAAGAATGTGACGTACAAGCACAGAATGCCAAGATTTCATCATTCCACATCCCTGTCAATGAGGATGTTTTTCCACCCTCGTCATCAGATTGGTATATTAGTTTGTCATTTTCTTGCTTTTCCCAGCTTACTTTTCTCTTATGGGCACTTCCTGATGTTCCCCGAAGTCTCACGTCCCCACATTTTTGAGGGGCTATAGGATGCCGTGGCGTGCTCGCTTTGGCCATCCATGTCCCTCGTGTTGGACACTAGAGCTGTCCACATGTACCCATACTGACCTGGTCACGAATCGCCTTGAGAGGCTGGGAACTCACCCGCCTCCTTCCCCGGACTAGGGGGAAGTGGGGTGAAGGAGGCGTGCCGGGAGGGAACCTGGGGGAGGGGTGGCCCGTCTCCCAGGCTGGGCGTGGGCCGGGCGAGGTCCCCAGCCCACCGGGCCGGGCCAACAATGGCCTGTTGTAGAAGGAGGCGGGAAGGAATGCGGCCTGGGGAGTTGGGCGGCGGCGGGGCGGGGCCCGGTTGAGCGGCTGCCCCTTACCTGGCCAGGTAGCTCGCAGTTCCCGGCAAGCGGCGGCGCCCGCAGCACCTGTCGCCCGGTGCGCGGGCGGGGAGGACGGCGGGGGACATGGCCTGGTAGAGTCCCCTGGGGAGACCGTGCGGAGTTCAGTCCGGGGCAGGGCAGGGCAAGGGAGGGAAGGTCCTTCCCTGGCGCCCGCGCGGGCTGCGGCAGCATGAAAAAGAACCAGACCGTGCAGGGCACCTTCAGCAAACTCTTCGGGAAGAAGCACACCACCAGCCCCAGCACCTCCCTCTACGCCACCAACCCGCCCTGGATCTTCACCCAGGAGGCCCCGGAGGAGGGGACCAGGGGCTTCGGTGAGTGCTCCGGAGACGAAGGGCGCTAGGGCAGGGCCGGCGGCGCTGTCTCCTGGAGGCGCGGAGGGGAGGGACACGTTGGAACCTGCGGACTGGCCAAGAGCAGCCGCCGGGCAGGAGAGAGGAGGCGTAGCACCGGGGTGTCTGGGAAGGGACGTGCGGTGAGAGAGGTGCGGGAAAAGAGGGGACCCCGCCACCACGGGTAGGTGGGAGAACTTTGCCGCCCCTACCTCTGACCCCAGGCCCTCCTTGGAGGTGTTTAATTCCCCACTTGGCGAATCCGATGCTTGTGTTACTGTTAGCGGGACGGCTTCCGGAGGTTTGCGGTATCTCCCCCGACCCCCACCGCTACAACACCCCCATTCTGGCTGAAGCAAAAGTTTTCCTGGAGAATGGGGGCTAAGGAGCGTTCTCCTCCCTCACCCTTTGCACTCCCTGTTTCCCCAGCCCACGTGGCAGAGAGGGGGCTGCTCTCTGGGTGCTCACAAACTTGGCTCTGGCTAGGTGAGGCCCAGGAAAAAACAACAGGCGCAGCTGCTACCAGGTTACCAGCCTGTTTGTGACACCAAGTCACTTATTGGGGCCACAGGCTCCTGCCAGGTCAACCTGGGACCTGGGCTGTCTCTGGGCTAACACCGAGGAGCCAGAAATGGGACAGTGGAGGCCAAGGAACCCTCTCCCTGACTGCCAGCTGCCGCTGACCCCGGAATCAGACTGGTGTGTCTCTGCAGGCCTCTAAAAACACCGCCCTGGCTTATCCCCAGGCTCTGGCTGTGGGTCATCTTATCACTGCCTCATTTTGCAATTTGTATTCTCTATAACTAGGGGAAACCAGCGGCTAGAGACAGAAATCCATTTCTTGTGTATGACATGTGACTCTGGAACCCCCAGGTTGTGGGGGGGGGGGTGGCTTCTAGGCCCAAGGAAGGACACCCATCACTGCTTAAGCTTGCCTGCCTTCATTCTCACCATATTATCTTCACTGATCTTTATAGCTACTGTGCTGGGACCCACAGTGGATGTCATAGCCTTGGTGCCTGCTGTTGGACTCAGTTCAGCACCCAGGTTGCCACAGCCAGGACACAAGGCACTGTGGATACAGCCAGGACACAAGGCACCGTGGATAGGAGCAGGAAGGGCAAAGTGTCGCCTCTTCCTGGCACAGGGATCTCAGATCCAGAGTGAACAGAACTAACCATATGCCATTTAGTCCTTTCTGAGCCTTTGCTATAAACGATTATTAAGCATAAAAGCAGAGGAGAGAGATGACCTCTGAGTGGAACTAGCGTTCGAGCTGACAGGAAAGGGCATTCCTGGCAAAACAAATAGTAGAAGCAAAGACCAGGAGGAGCAGGGCAAGTGGAGGCATGGTGTAGGCACTCCCAGACACAGGTGTGCGGGGAAGTGCCTGTGAGCCAGGACACTTCTTTCCCTCTCAACGGAGGCACCATGGAAAGAGCATTTATCATTCCCTTCTTAGGTGCAAGATGCCATTCTAAAATCTTTGTGTTACAGATTCATTGAAATCTCATCTGGAGTCTGGCACTATTATTATCATTCCTGTTTGACAGATGAGGAGACTGAGGCACGGGGAGGTTAAATAATATGCCCAAGATCACACAGCTTTCAATGCTGGAGGCAGCATTTTTCTAAGTCCACAATTTAATGATTTTTAGCAGACTGTTTACACAGAGTTGTGCAACTATCACCACCATCTGGTTTTAGAGCATTTCCATGACCTCCAAAATCTCCCTTATGAGGCAGAACCAATATTTGAACCCAGGCAGTCAGGCTCCAGAGATCACACTCTTAGCGGGTTTGCTGAATTAACTCTGCAGAGGAAGGCGATCCAATGGTGAATTTTACTTGAGGGGCATCTATGTGGAAAATACCACACACACACCCCCTTCCTCCCTCAAGGGGAGACCTCAGCCATGCCTCTCAGCCACTTCTGCATTTTGCCTAGGCTGTGCAGGCTGCTAGTGGGCATCAGCACCTCTGGTGAGGGAAGAGGGCCTGGTCCCCTGTCACCTCCAGCCAGCTGCTGCCGTCATCAGCCTGGGCAGAGCTGGAGCCCAAAGGACAGCTCCTCCCGTTCCTCAAGGCAGGGCTGGGCCTCCAGCTGACTCAGCTTGGTCTTGCCTGCACAGGGAGTGGTGGAAAACATCATGCGTCCAGCAGAACAGCGCCCCAGTGTTTCCGGGGTGTTCCCTGGGGTGCCACTGGGCGTGGCAGAAGTCCTCCTCCCTGCTCTGCTTGGAGTTAGGGAGAGGAGGGACCAGTGTTGGGGATTCTGTGATGGGATGCAGGTGCAGCCCTGACTTGGCATCCTGTCTCTGTCAATACGTGGGGCTGAGCACTCTCTGGGCCTCAGTTTTTTCTTCTGTTAAAGGGGATAGTGTCCAGGCTGCCTGCAGGGTAACTGCCTGAAGGGGTATTTATGGCAGTGCTTTGAAAAGCATTAAAACGAAAAACTCTAAAGCAGAGTGTCCAATCTTTTGGCTTTCCTGGGTCACACTGGAAGAAGAATTGTCTTGGGCCACACAAAATACACTGACACTAATGATAGCTGATGAGCTAAAAAAACAAAACAAAAAAATGCAAAAAAAAAAAAAAAAGCCTCATAATATTTTAAGAAAGTTCACAAATTTGTGTTGGGCCACCAGTTGGACAAGCTTGCTCTAAAGCAAGGATTGGCACACTACAGTCCTGGCTCCATTCTGGCCCATGGCCTGGTTTGGGGAATAAAGTTTTGTTAGAACATAGCCAACTATGCCCTTCATTTACATATGGTCTATGGCTAGAGTTGAGTAGCTACAAAAGAGACCTTATGGCCTGCAAAGGCTAAAATATTTACTATTTGGCCCTGCACAGAAAAAGTTTACTGGCCCCTGCTCCAAGGCGTGATTTATTACTGTGAGATCATTCCCAGCATGGAGCACTTCCTGCCCCTGCCTGCTTCAGCTCCTCTTCCTAACACTGTAGACTAGAGGAAACTGAGCCATGACAAGGCTATTTCAAATGTCTCACAGAGAGTGGGATTAGAGTTCCATAGGGCCCCTGAGTCTGTGACATTCCCCTTGAGCCTGGGGTGAGATGCTGGCGATATCCAGCCCTTGGAGAACAGGTGGTGGAATGGAAGGGAGAAAAATCAATGTAGGGATGTGTAAGGGAATGAAGCAGTAATCAACCGTTTGCTCTGTGGTTGCAGCCATGTAAAAATCTGTTTGCACAAGGGTAGGCTGGGTACAGAGGGTAAATGCAAACAGTCATGTGAGGGTGGTGACGAGCAAATTTTTCTTTACAGAATTTCTCTAATATGTATTCCAGCAATTAGGAGGCCTTCACTGAATACATTTGCAATCCTAACGAAGTCTTCTGCCCTCTCCCAGCCCAAGCAAGGCCACACGATTGTGTGTGTGGTTTTTTTAAATGCATGAGAAAGCAGAGATGTGGATCTTTGCAAATCCCAAGATAAGGGACTGGGCTGCTACTGGAGACAAAGCTGCCAGTCACTCAGGACTCCTCCCTTGCGTCTTGGATTAACTGAGCCGAGATTCTTTATCTACCACCACTGCACCCGCCACCAGCAATGGGACACCCTTGTTTGCTAGAGGACTGTCTTTCCTGCCCTGTTCCTCTAAATGGGACGGCTCACAGCTACCGCAGACATTTATTTGAAATGCAGATTCTGGGCCAGGCGCAGCCTGTAATCCCACGCCTGTAATCCCAGCACTTTGGGAGGCTGAGGCAGGTGGATCACGTGAGCTCAGGAGTTTGAGACCAGCCTGGGCAACATGGCAAGACCCTTTCATCTCTATTAAAAATACAAAAATTAGCCAGGCTTGGTGGCATGTGCCTGTAGCTGCAGCTACTCAGGAGGCTGAGGCGGGAGGACTGCTCGAGTTCAGGAGGCAGAGGTTGCAGTAAGCCAAGATCGCGCCACTGCACTCCAGCCTTGGTGGCAGAGTGAGACCCTGCTTCAAAACAAAAAACAAAAACCAAAACAACCCCAGCACTGTGGGAGGCCAAGGCAGGAGGATTGCTTGAGCCTGGAAGATAGAGGCTGCAGTGAGCTATGATGGCGTCACTGCACTACAGCCTGGGTGACAGAGCGAGATCCTGTCCTCCCCACTTCAAAAATAATTAATTAATTTCAGATTCCTAGGGTCCCACCTCAGGCACAGGAAGTCAGAATCTCTGGGCTAGGGTCTGGGCTCTGGGGGATTTTTGAGACGGAGTCTCACTCTGTTGCCAGGCTGGAGCGCAGTGGCACAATCTCGGCTCACTGCAACCTTCTGCCTCCCGGGTTCAAGCGATTCTCCTGCCTCAGCCTCCCCCGCCCACGCCACCACACATGGCTATCTTTGTATTTTTAGTAGAGACGAGGTTTCACCATGTTGGCCAGGATGGTCTCTTGACCTCTTGATCTGCCCACCTGGGCCCCCCAGAGTGCTAGGATTTACAGGCGTGAGCCACCGCGCCCAGCCTTTAGGCTCTGGGTTTTTAGCCAGCTTCAGGGGAATTGTTTTGTGCAGGAAGATATGAGAATCCTGGTATTTCCTTCCCCACATGAAGCAAGGCTATTCTCTTTCCCTTTAGGACTCCCTGCAGGCCACATGGTAGGTTCTACATAAATATGGAAAGAATGTGGCCAGCTCCTTATCAGGAGGACCCTGGTGCCCTCTGGTGTGGCTGCAGTTTCTGGTGTTCCTGTTCCCTGGGTCTCCTGGCTCTGTGCTTCAGGTCCTGCTAAAGGGTGGGAAACTCCCACCTCTTACCCCTGGAGCCAGGCGCTGAGCACTTATTTCCCCCCAGGGCCAGGCTGGCACCAGCCTACCAACTTTTGCTTACTCCTGTCCCCTGGAGGTGTGCTGTGGTTTGCCAGCAGTCCAGTGCACACATATACACCCTCGTCTGCCCCATTATATAAGCTTCTCTTGTCACTCTAGTTCAACTTCAGAAAGCCAGGCCTGCCTTTGACCCCTACAGACCAGCTACAAGGTGCCCCTTCTCTCCTAGCCAATAGAGTAATGACAGTAATGCAATTATTATCACCAGACTCTGGAGTAAAAGCTTTGTATGTCTTCTCAGTTGAGGAAACAGACTCAGAAGGAAGGCTTAGATAGGTGAAATGACTCAGTCATTCCAGTCCGGTGTAGCTCAAACATCAAAGTGCATCCAGTCATCTGGAATCTTGTTAAGATTAAATTTGTTTCGGTAGTTTCGGGATGAAGGGAGAGTCAGCATTTCTCACAAGTTCTGGGGTCTGCACACTGAGTGGCAAGTCCTAGCTTGGAAGAAGAGGGCCCTGTTCACTCTGCTCCTCCCTCTTAGTCCCACATGCTGGGTTGTGGGGGGCGGCGTCCAAGACTCCTTTTCTGTTCCCTCCTCCTCTACTCTGTGGCTCCCTGCCCCTCCTCCCCTCCACCCCAGCCCAACCTTCAGCGTCCGCTCTGCCTTGGACAAATGCCTCTCTCTGGTCCTCAGGTCAGGCCTGCTGGGACTTGCTGGGAAAGACTGGCCTTTTTAGGCTCCTGTCATGTGGACTTGCTAATTAGCAAGAAAAGGCCTCATTAACGCCATTTGTGAGTTACATTCACATAGGGCCGCCCCCGCTGCTTCCCTGAAAGGCAGGGGCTCCCCTAGTGGCCGATAATTGGATGCCACACTTCATACTTCACTGTCCAGCACCCCCATTCTATATCTGCAGTGAGGTAGAAGTAGAAAGAGGTCTGTTTTGGGATTCTGGGTTACTCTTAGTCAAGGCAAAAACTCCCCAAGCTAAGGCCGGAATCCTCCTAAGCCCCAGGAATCCAATCAGACCTGTAGCCAGTGCTCCTGAGGTCATTTAGGGGCTCCTGGCAATTTGGGGCCCCAGCCCTCCTCCCACTCCAGCTAGCTTCCTTCCCTCTCCTGATTTTGGGAGGCTTCTGGAAAAGTATCATCCTCATTTTACAGGTGGGGAAACTAAGCCTGACAAAGTGCTCAATGTCCTCAGGTGTTATATGGATGTGAATCCAGATATGATTCCTAGGCCCATTTCCTCCCCTCCAGGCCTTACCAACTTTCAAGTCTCATTCAGGAAAAACAAGAGATGGGGGGGAGAGACGCTGAATCCCTGCATTCCCTCCCTGCCATGCTGGCTATGACCTGAGGGAATCAGTCTGGAGTCAGGTTGCCTGGGCTGGAATCCCGGCCCCTTTGACTCACCAGCTGTGGGACCTTAGGCAAGGGACTTAACCTCTCTGAGCCTCAGTTTCCTCACCTGCAAATTGGGAATAATAAGGGTACTACCCCCATGGGGTGGTGAGGGCTTAATAGATGTTAGACATTTAAATATTTAATTAATCAAATTAATTTTCTCGCTAGTTTGGACCTAGCTAGAATTTGGGGAAAGAGCTAAATAACTGTCCCAGAATCTTTCTGACCTCAGCCTCCATGGAGATCCATGAGCAGTTTCGGGGCTGAAGGAGGTAGAACATTTCTTCCAACCCTGAACTCTGTGAGCAAAGAAATGCAGAAGACTCAGTGAGGCTCCTCTCCTCGGGGAGCAAGGGAGAAAAGAAGGGCTGGGCCTCCTGCAGCAGCGTGTACCTAGCTCTCAGCTCGCCTGGAGCTGGCCCACCTGCCACATTTAACACATACCCCAGCCCAGGCTGAGAGAGCCAGGTCTGCCTGTTGGGGAGAGGCAGGGAGCCACGTGCCATATGTAAGGCACTGCAAGTCAGGGGCCCTGTTTAACCCCTGCTTGGTGACCTTGGTCCAGCCCCTCCCACTCTGGGCTGCTGCAAAGAGGGTTATTGAGAACAGTCCCAGGCATCAGGACTCAGAGTGGACCCTAACAAGAAAGCAAAGGCCCGCCTGCCTGCCCTCATGGGGACAGGTGTCACCAAGATTTGTGAGTGACACAGCCCAGCTCAAGCTCACAGCCCAAACTCTTGGTGGAGGGAAGTAAGGTGGAGCAGAGAGAGAATGATGATGATGACGATAACAATAACTAGCCCTCCCAATTATTATTATTATTTTTTTTGAGACGGAGTCGCACTCTGTTGCCCAGGCTGGAGTGCAGTGGCACAATCTCAGCTCACTACAACCTCTGCCTCCCCAGTTCAAGTGATTCTCCTGCCTCAGCCTATCCTGAGTAGCTGGGATTACAGGTGCCCGCCACCACGCCCCAGCTAATTTTTGTATTTTTAGTAGAGAAGATGGGGTTTCACCACATTAGCCAGGCTGGTCTTTTTTTTTTTTTTTTTTTTTTGAGGTGGACTTTCGCTCTTGTCACCCGGGCTGGAGTGCAATGGCGCAATCTCGGCTCACTGCAACCTCCGCTTCCCCAGTTCAAGCAATTCTCCTGCCTCAGACTCCTAAGTAGCTGGGGTTACAGGTGCCCACCACCACACCCAGCTAATTTTTGTATTTTTAGTGGAGACGGGGTTTCACCATGTTGGCCAGGCTGGTCTCCAACTCCTGACCTCAGGTGATCCACCCTCCTTGGCCTCCCAAAGTGCTGGGATTACAGGCATGAGCTACTGTGTCTGGCCACCAGGCTGATCTTGAACTCCTGACCTCAAGTAATCCACCTGCCTTGGCCTCCCAAAGTGCTGAGATTACAGGTGTGAGCCACCACACCCAGTCAACCCTCCCAATTATCAAGCACAAATATCTGCTAGGCACTGTGCTGATGACTTTTGCATGCTTTCTCTCACTCAGCCTCACATCAGCCTGCCCAGCAGAGACCACTGTTCACATGTACAAAGATAAAGAGACAGCCTCAGAGAGACCTAGTGAGACTGCCAGGATCCCACAGTTAAGTGATGGAGCCGGAACCGGAACCCACGTTCAGCTGGGCTCTAAACCCGTAGCCTTGACCCCACAAGGTCCTGCCTCTGGTCCCAGCCAGGAACTGTCTGACTGCTGGGTGTTTCCAGCCAGGACAGAACCTCAGCCATGGTCTCCTCACACCCAGGCAGCCTCAGCCACAACTCTGCTGCCCTCAGGCCCATGGCAGAGCCAGGTTCTCCTGAGGGAGAAGGGGCAGGAGGGGAGCTGCCTGTACCCAGGTTGAAATCTGGGGTGAAGTCTCCTGCTTGGTACCAGGAATTGTTTTTGGAACAGGTTTTTGGATGTTAGATGGTATTAATATTTATGTCAACTCAAATCCTTGAGGGAGTGTAAATGAAAGCAAAGCCCTACCTTCATTTCCCACCCTTCTATGAAGGAGAAGTTGTTAGGGAGAAAATCTAACATAATCCTATGCATAATCTTGTCATAAATAGGATTCCATTTGCGGGGAAATTGGGTTCATTTAAAGATCAGGTTTGGGTCAATTGAGGCAGACCTGGATTTACCCCTATTTTATCACTGCATTATTTGCATGTGAGTTTGTCAGAAGCTTCAGTTTGTATCTTGACAGGACTGTGGTCCATCTGGGGCTCCGGCCTTGCTCAGAACCTGCTGCTGGGGTCTCACGAGGCTTCCCGGCTGCTGGAATTGCCCTGGGACTCTCTTTCTCTGGAAGCTCCTGGGTCCAGGGGCATCTGCCTTCCTTTTCCAGCTTTCTGAATCCCACCTGGATGTTCCAGTGCTGCCTCTCTGGTCCGTGCATGTGGCAAGCATAAAACCTCTGAGATCCCTAACAACCTTTCCAGAAAAAGCCAGACATCTAGGGAGTTTGCAAGTTTCAGAGTGGATGAGACATGGGGCTGTGCCCCTCTTTCTCATTGCAGCTTGTTCTGAGAGCAAATCATCCAGCTTCCTCTCCAGGCACCCACTTCACCTCCTCCTCGTCCCTCCTTCCTCAAGGGACACCAGGATGTTCCTAGCCCTCCTTTAGCTCCTCGACTGAGGAGGGAGCTGCTTCTCAGGAAAGCCTCAGCATCCCTGACCTACGATCTGAGCAATGTTCGTCACTTCCAATAAGAAATTCCCAAGGTTGAGCTCTGTTGTCTGTCAAGTTTTGGGCCTTGACCTTAAGGCTGGGAAGACCCCAGTCCTGACCTTGAATGCTTTGAGGATCTAGCTGATGGAGAGGGACCCACGCACCTCACCTCATACTGTGCCCCCATCCAGCAGGAGCTGGGCCAGGACTGAGGGGCCCTAAGAGTTGGCCTGATTCCAGCCACATCTGCTTTTCTTTTTTTTTTCATTTTATTTTTGAGACACAGTCTCGCTCTGTCACCCAGGCTGGAGTGCACTGGCACAATCTCAGCTCACTACAACCTCTGCTTCCCAGTTCAAGCGATTCTCCTGCCTCAGCCTCCTGAGTATCCTGAGTAGCTGGGATTACAGGCGCCCACCACCACACCCGGCTAATGTTTGTATTTTTAGTAGAGACAGAGTTTCACCATAGTGGCCAGGCTGGTCTTGAACTCCTAACTTCATGATCCACCCACCTCGGCCTCCCAAAGTGCTGGGATTATAGGCGTGAGCCGCCACGCCCAGCCCCACACCTCCTTTTCTTATTTTATTTTATTATTATTATTATTATTGAGACAGAGTCTCACTCTGTCGCTCAGACTGGAGTGCAGCGGTGATCTTGGCTCACTGCAACTTCCGCCTCCCTGGTTCAAGTGATTCTCCAGCCTCAGCCTCCCGAGTAGCTGGGACTACAGGTGCGTGCCACCACACCAGGCTAATTTTTTGTATTTTTAGTAGACATGAGGTTTCACTGTGTTAGCCAGGATGGTCTCGATCTCCTGACCTCGTGATCCACCCACCTCGGCCTCCCAAAGTGCTGGGATTACAGATGTGAGCCACCGCGCCCAGCCCCTTTTCTTATTTTGATAACAAATTTACTATCTTACAATTCTGCAGGTCATAACTCTGACACAGGTCTCAGTGGGCTCAATTAAGGTGTTGGCAAGACTTTGTTTCTCCCTGGATGCTCCAGGAGAGTCTGTTTCCTTGCCTGTTCTGGCTGCTAGAGGCAGCCCATAGTCCTCGGCCAGTAGCTGCCTTCCATCTTCAAAGCCAGCCGTGGCGGCCGAGCCCCTCTCACAGCGCATCACCCCACCTCTGCTTCCGTAACATGTTTCCTTCTCTGACTCCTACCCACTCCTCTTCAGACTGGGAAATCAAATCTGATTTTCCAGAGGTGCCTGGTGGGGAGAAGAGCCACCTGGGCCTTTCAGCCCGGCCCCAACCACAGCCACTACCTTTCTATATGTTTTACAGAGAACAGTTATATTCTTAGAAAGGATTTCACTGCTTGAAACAACCACAAAGGAAGCAAAACAACAGTGGCTCAGAGTCACGGCTGAGTCATGGGATCTGTGAGGCGGTTAGAGCGCCTGCTTGAGGGTCAGACGGCCACAGTTCAGATCCGACTCCTTCCTGACCAGCAGGCTTCAAACAAGCTGCGTCACCTCCCGCTGCTTCCCAGAGCTGCTCGCTGGCCAGAGCCAAGCCAAGCCTTCCTCAGCCCTGTACACGGTGGGGTTATGACTCTTCCCTTTGGGGGTGTGTGTATGGTGGTTTAGAAGTCAGGCCCTTTAGGGAGACCCTGGCTTCAACACTTACTCTGAGGCTTTGGGCAAGTTATTTGACCTCCTTGTGCCTCGGTTTCCTCATCTGTAAAACAGGGATAATGACCGTACCAATTTGCATGGGGCCGTTTTGAGAATTAAATGAATGAATAATGTGTCAGGTGCTTGGAACAGTGTCCGGATCATTACAGGTGCTCAGTAGGCCGGGCGTGTGGCTCACACCAGTAATCCCAGCACTTTGGGAGGCCGAGGCGGGTGGATCACCTGAATTCAGGAGTTTGAGACCAGCCTGGCCAACATGGTGAAACCCTGTCTCTACTAAAAATACAAAAATTAGCTGGGCATGGTGGCACTGGCGCACACCTGTAATCCTAACTAGTTGGGAGGCTGAGGCAGGAGAATTGCTTAAACCAGGGAGGCACAGGTTGCAATGAGCCGAGATCATGCCACTGCACTCCAGCCTGAGTGACAGAGCAAGGGGATCTGCAGTGGCTCAGGCCTGTTGTCCCGGCGCATAAGGAGGCGAGACTAGGCTTTCAAGGCCAGCCTGGGCAACGTAGAAACCTCTCATCTTTATAACCAAAAAAAAAAAGACTCCATCTCAAAAAAAATAAAAATTAAAAAAAAAAAAGGTGCTCAGTAAGTTTTTACCCTTCATTATTATTAGTATTACAGTTATCATCCTTGCCAAGTTGCTCAGATATAACACTTCTAAAGCGCGTAGGCACCCAACAAGAGTAGCCATTAGTATGACAATAACTCGACTGTAGGAAGGAGGCTCCCTAGATCCCAACATCGGTGCAGAGAGGAAATGAAATGATTAGAGCCCTGCCTAGGAGCGTGGCTCTCATGCAGTCCCTGTGGCAATCCTCACCCACCCCCAGTCCTGTTAAGGGTCCAGGTAGCCACATCACGTCAAGTCTAGGGCCTTGGCATCCACACAGCACTCTCTAGAGAATGCCCCAGGAGATTCCGGTGTCAACATGCAGACTCTCGGAAGTGAGGGAATCGGGGGCTCTCGTGGTGGCTGTTGGGTGTGAGCTACTTTTGTTGTGTCCCATGGGGTCAGATCTTACAGCTCCCTCCCCGATGCCCCGTCCGATCTTGGTCTGAAGCCTCAGTCATGGAGCCTGGCAACTGGGACTGGAAAATCATATTTGCCCAGAGTGCACGGGGCAGGGCAGTGCTGGGAACTGGAATTTCCAGGGACGCGCAGAGCACACAGAGAACCCAACATTCGGGCTCCATTTGAGAGGTGGAGAAGCTTGAGTGTCCCAGCCAGCTTCCTGCCTTGGGAGGGCTGCACATCGAGGACACCACCTCCAGCTGCTGGAGCCCTCCCAGGAGTCTCCCTGTCACATCCAAAGCCCAGATGCTCACATGGGGTGCTGGGATTTGGGATGGATGTAGTCTGATCCCAGGATCTTCCTGACAAGCCCAGTCTCTTTCGAATAAATCATTTGGCTTTCTTGCAATTTTCTCCTAAAGTCACGTACAAGGAGAAAAGTAATCATGATCAACTCAATGTCCCAGTTAGACTTCTGGCTAACTGGGATTCTGACCTTTCTTATCTCCTCTCTGGCTATCGGGGAAAGTCCTCCACACCTCGTTAAATGGACGAAAGCCCTCTTTGCTCACAAGCCACATAGCAGGAGGGCCACAGCGATCCCTGCCAAGGGAGTGTGAATTTCTTGTCAGTGTGTATCAAGGGTCATGAGGGAGTTGAGAAAGGGATGTGATGTGATGTGAGTGGCCCCTCGCACCCTCCCACTGCCATAGAGCAGCACGGAGCACAGGCTCAGTAACTGGAGGAAGAGGAAGGTCCTTCATATCATTTTCCTACAGGGGAAACAAGCATGTTTGCTGAGCACTTACTCTGCCCTGGCCACACTCACTCCTCATGACAGTGCTCTACGGCACTGTCATCACTCCCACTGTACAGATGGGAAAACTGAGACCCAGAGAGGTTAAGCCACGTGAGCAGTCAGCGGCAGAGCTGGGATGTTTTAACCAGGTCACACTGACCCTACTGTCCCGTTTTTTCTGCTCTGCCCTCCAGGGTGCGTTAAAGAAAGCCATGTACACAAGCATCTGTGGTTTGGTAGTCAGGGAAATCTTGAGTTAAGGAGTCCAGATGATGGAATATTGGCCCCTGGGGGCAGCAGGTGGCTTCATCTGCTCTGCATGTTTCAGATTAGAAATTTAAACACTCGAGGGAAAAGCTGGCTTGTTTTCCCCCCTCTCTCAGAGATAAGCTTCGGCTGGGCCCTTAGCCGGGCTCCCTGGGCTCCGAAAACAAGGGACCATTGCTGTGGGAGAGAAGGCTCAGGATCAATGCAGGGTGGTGGTTGTGGATTGGGAGAGAGATGGCTGCAGGGGGCTGAAAGCCCCAGGAACATCGAGTCCCTCACCCAGCGCCACCTCAGCTGGCCCCATTAGCGCACATCTCATCCATAAGATCTGATTATGTCAGAGGCGCTTAGCTGAGTCCAACACTGGGGGACACGCGGGCCCTGGCTTTCCTCACTGGGAGCTGAAGGGCAGATTAAACTTGGGTGACCGGATGCCTTGGATCTCCAGCTTATAGTGTCCCCTCACTTGTGTTCTCTAGATGGCATCTATTATGGAGACAATCGGTTTAACACAGTGAGCGAGTCAGGAACAGCCACGCTGAAAGCTCGGCCAAGAGTCCGGCCCCTGCTGACCTTCCTTCCGCTGGTGAGTACGATTCTGCTCTGAGGTTGGAGGGTCTGCTCTGGGTGGGGACACCAGGCCTGCCCCAGCCTGAGTGGACATCAGCTGCACCCTCCACCCACCCCTTCCTTCCTGATGCTGACCCGGTGGGAAGGGGGGCTACTGGAAGGAGGCATGGCCGAGGCTCACAGCAGGAAGTTTAGGATTAGGGATGCCAGCTCGTTCAGGGCCAAGCCCAAGGAGAAGTTATGGAGAACTTGTGTGCAGGAGTGATATAGCAGTGGGTACCCTCAGCCAAGCAGGGTTCATTTTCCACAGTCACTGATGACTGTCTGCTTTGTGCCAGGCCCTGCATTAGGGCTGGATACAGAGATGACTGGGCCAGCGTTGCTGTTCTCAAGGAGCTCCCTGCCCACTGCAGGAGACAAATATATTTTGCTTAACCCAGTATATTCAAAAGAGTGTCATTGCGGAAGGCGTGCTGGCTCACGCCTGTAATCCCAGCACTTTGGGAGGCCAAGATGGGTGGATCACGAGGTCAGGAGATTGAGACCATCCTAGCTAATATGGTGAAACCCTGTCTCTACTAAATATACAAAAAAAAAAAAATAGTCGGGTGTGGTGGCAAGCACCTGTAGTCCCAGCTATTCGGGAGGCTGAGGCAGGAGAATGGCGTGGAGCCGGGAGGCGGAGCTTGTGAGCCAAGATCGCACCACTGCACTCCAGCCTGGGTGACACAGCAAGACTCTATCTCAAAAAAAAAAAAAGAGTGTCATTACAACATTCAATCAATATAAAAAATACTAATGGGCTATTTTACATTCTTTTTTTCATACTAAGTCTTTAAAATCTGGGCCGGGTGCGGTGGCTCACGCCTGTAATCCCAGCACTTTGGGAGGCTGAGGCGGGCGGATCACAAGGTCAGGAGTTTGAGACCAGCCTGGTCAATATGGTGAAACCCCATCTCTACTAAAAATACAAAAAAAAAAAAAAAAAAAAAAATTAACCAGGCATGGTGATGGATGCCTGTAGTCCCAGCTACTCGGGAGGCTAAGGCAGGAGAATCGCTTGAACCCAGGAGGCGGAGGTTGTAGTGAGCCGAGATTAGGCCACTGCACGCCAGCCTGGGAGACAGAGCAAGACTCTGTCTCAAAAAAAAAAAAAAATCTGGTGTACTACTTATATAGCACATCCCGCTTCTGACTGAGACATGTTAAGTGCTCAATGGCTGCTTGTGGCCAGTGGCTGCTTACTAGACAGCCCAGGCCAGAGCCAGTCTAAACACCAGGCTCCTAGATTTGAGGCTCACTCCTGTCTGTCGGACCTGGGTCATGGGTGGCACAATGCTGTCACCGGGGTCACGGCATCCTCTTGCCTCCATGAGGGTTTAGTCCTGCCTGGACTGAAAGGCCCCTTGCCCTGGTCTGAGCTCTCAGGAGTCTGTTAGACTTCATGGCACCCCACACATTCATCCTGGGTCCCCATACCTCCTGCCTAGCACTGCCTGGCACAACCACCTTCCTCTCCCCATCACCAATTTTTTCTGCTATGTCCAACCTCAACAATCAGACCTAAGATTCTAGATGGGACAGAGGCAGTCTTACATTCTCCTTGCTGCATTTCTAAGGCCTCTCTGTGGAGGGCTGAGCACACAGATCTCTGGGAATACAACTTTAAATAATTTATTTTCTGCTTATAAAAGCAATTTGTGGACAATATAGATAAATATAGAAAGAGGCACCAATATAGAAAACACCACCAACAAGGTATAAATCAAATAAGTCAGCTTGGAATCCTAGCACTTTGGAAGGCCAAGGTGGGAGGATCACTTGAGGCCAGGAGTTCAAGACTAGCCTGGGCAATATAGCCCAACCCTATCTCTACAAAAACTTTAAAAATTAGTCAGTTGTGGTGGTGTGTGCCTATAGTCCCAGCTACTTGGGAGGCTGAGGCAGGAGGATGGCTTGAGCTCAGGAGGTTGAGGCTGCAGTGAGCTATGACTGCACTACTGCATTTCAGCCTGGGTGACAGAGTGAGACCCTGTCTTAAAAACAAAGAAAAAAAAAATGAGTCAGCCCCTAACTTTGTTTCCAGAGAATGCATAAAACTCTGACAGAAGTGATTGCACCCATAAATGCAGATAAAATCAGTTTGAAATATTCCTTTTTTTTTTTTTCCAGACTGAGTTTTGCTCTTGTCACCCAGGCTGGAGTGGTGCAATGGTGCAATCTCGGCTCCCTGCAACCTCCACCTCCCAGGTTTAAGCGATTCTCCTGCCTCAACCTCCCAAGTAGCTGTGATTACAGGCGCCCACCACCATTCCCAGCATTTTTTTTTTGTATTTTTAGTAGAGACTGGGTTTCATCATGTTGGCCAGGCTGGTCTCACCTGGTCTCCTGACCTCAGGTGATCCACCCACTTCAGTTTCCAAAGTGCTGAGATTACAGGCTGAACCACTGTGCCCAGCCTGAAATATTCTATATTGGGAGGTTAATTAGATTCTCTCCTGTCACTTACCCTCAACACACATACCCAGATTCATAGCAGTGTGGGCCCAGAGTTGACATACCTCTACCAGTCGGTAAAATACTAAAACATTCATCTGTAAAATGGGAATAAAAAAAAATTACTGAAATACGGCCAGGCGTGGTGGCTCACTCCTGTAATCCCAGCACTTTGGGGGGCCGAAGTGAGCGGATCATGAGATCAGGAGTTCGAGACCAGCTCGGCCAACGTGGTGAAACCCCGTCTGTACTAAAAATACAAAAATTAGCCAGGTATGGTGGCACGCACCTGTAATCCCAGGTACTCAGGAGGCTGAGGTAGGAGAATTGCTTGAACCTGGAGGCGGAGGTTGCAGTGAGCTGAGATGGCACCACTGTACTCCAGCCTGGACGAGAGAGCAAGACTCTGTCTTAAAAACAAACAAACAAACAAAAAAACACGATGGAAATACTTCTCTACAGAGTAGAAATGGCTGTTGCCCCTGGAGTGGTTCCTGCTGTCCTGCCCCTCCCCTAGATCTGGACCACCCCCAAAAGCAGCAACTAAAGAGTTAATGTGGTCCCAGCTGAGTTCATTCTGATTGGTCGGCATCCTTATCTCCCCCCACCTATCTGCTGCGGGCCCCTCAAGGACCAGGGCAAATCCTCGCCTGCCAGGCCCTCCCAGGCTCTGGTTTGAATCTGGTCTGGGCAGAACATGACTCAGGGGCTGCACAGACCCCAGGCAGGCCTGGCCAAAGGCTCCGGGGCCCCTGGAGTGGGCTGGGCTAGCTGGGCAGGCCTGAGTTCCAGCTTGTCCTGGGGAAGTGCTTCCTGGGAGCAGTTCTTTTGTGCAAGCCTCAGAACCAGTCCCAGGAAATGGGGGCTTCTCCCTAAAAACTCACGCCCCCTCACTGGTGAGGGTAAGAGAATGGACACCTGGTGAACCGACGGCTGAAAGGGGCCTCATTTTACAGAGGCAGGAACTGAACCAGGAAGGGGAAGTTTACCCGTTCCCTCAGTGCTGGCTAACTGGGCAAAGGCAGGCAGAGCGACTTGCCGACCCCATCCAGTGGCACGGCCTGTGATCTCGGCCACCACATGCTGAGCGCTCACTGTGCGCCAGGCACCATGCCACGTGGACCACGTGTGTTAACAAAGCCACCCTTCGAGCAAGGTGCTGTCATTAATCCCCATGTTACAGGCAGAGAAACTGAGGCACAGAGGGGAGTAACTTGCTTAAGGTCATGCGGCTAAGTGATAGAGCCGTGACTGGAATCCCTGAAGCCAGGCTCCAGGATCCAAGTTCTATTCAGGCCGTTCTACTCTCCCTCCACTCACTACATAGAAGCTTTTTTCTTCTCCTTCCAGGGCCAGGCGGCAAAACCACTTCCACCTCCCTTGCCTGCCTCTCTGAATCCCTGTCCAGCAGTCTGGGCCTGCCGGGCACCAGGCCTCTTGCCTCTTTCGGCTCATAGATGCTTTTGACCTATGATGAGGCTGTGAGTCACATACACCTAGTTTTGCTTACAATTTCAGCAGGGGACTAAAGCCCTCCCATGATGTGCCTTCAGATTAGGAACCCTTGGCCCAGTGGCCCGCATCACAGGGACTGTTCTGTGCTCCTCACTCAGGTCACAAGATAGGGCAGCTTCCATGCCGTTTGTTGCCTGCTCCCGGGTGGAGGGGAATCTGGCTGGCAGCTTAATTCTCTCTTGTCTGACCTTCTGACTCCTCTCCTGCAGGCCCTAGCCAGGTCCTTTGCTTTCTTTCAGCAGGGACAGAAGGCTGGGAGGATGGGGAGGATTGGCTCAAAAGCGTCTGTGTGCCAAAAGAGGCGAGCTCTGTGTGGGTGTGGGCTCACACACACATGCACACGCACACACCCCGTCCCCCAGCCCCGCCAAGTCAGGGTGGGTGGGGAGCTGGGACAGTGCCTAGCCCTGCCTGACACTGTCCTAGCCGGCCGGGCCTCCATCCCTCCCTGTCCTCCCTTCCCACATTCAGAGGCACCTCTCAGGCCAGGCTGCCCAGTGCGAAGGGGAGGTACGGGGTAGCAGTGCCCAAGAAGTCAGGTGACAGGCCCCACGAGGGCCTGTGAGCTCTCTCCAGGCCTGGGCCATCCTCTGAGCCCACCCTCCCTGTCAGTGCCCTACAGGAGCCTGCCAGGGGACAGGGCTAGAGAGAAGGGGACAGGGCAGCGACAGGCACACTCCTGCCCCCTTCCCCAGAGCTCCCTCGCTCTGTGTGCTGAGGGTGCTGGGAATTACGAAGTGTTTCTCAGGCATCCGGCAGCCAAAGGCCAGCTAAAAAAAGGACCTCGGGATCCCTCAGTGGCTGGGATGGGACCAGGGGCTGAGACTCCAGCAGCTGGTACCAGTCCCAGCTCTGCTGCTGGGATTCGGGGTGGCTGCAGGCCAGCCCCTTCCTCTCCCTGGGCCTCTGGCTTCTCGCCCAACAGTGGGGGTCATACTGCATGGTCCTCAAGGGTCTCCCCAGCCACGACTATCTGTGTTAAAATGACTTCCTAACGGAAGGGTAGACGGTGTGGTCGGCTCCCTGGAGGGCCACTGGAGAAGTCAGGCCCTAACGACACATGGAACCCTCCTTGAGCTCTGTTTCCACCTCTGGAAAGGGAGGTTTTCCAGCTACTGGGGCAACCCCACCTTCCTGCTTGGGGATCCCTGAGGAGCTGAATTTGAGCCACCAAACTTCAGAGGTGGGAGGACTACAGCAGTTGTCAAGATCAACGTGAGAACACTGAGGCCTGGGGAGGGGAGGGCCCTGCCCAGGCCACTGGGCTCGATAGAAGCAGGGACAGGAGCCAGGCCTTCTCCCCAGGCTGGCCCTGTGCCCTGTGTACACCACCGGAGGTCTGGCTGAGTGAAGGGTGATCCTTTCTCCCTCCTTTTCAGGGAGACTGGGCTCAGAGAGCAAGCTGGAGCCTGTCCCTCTGTTTCTTGTTCTTCTTTTTTTTCTTTTTCTTTTTTTTTTTTGAGACGGAGTCTTGCTCTGTCACCCAGGCTGGAGTGCAGTGGCACAATCTTGGCTCACTGCAAGCTCCGCCTCCCGGGTTCACGCCACTCTCCTGCCTCAGCCTCCTGAGTAGCTGGGACTACAGGCGCCCACCACCACGCCGGGCTAATTTTTTGTATTTTTAGTAGAGATAGGGTTTCACTGTATTAGCCAGGATGGTCTCTCTATCACCTGACCTCATGATCCACCCACCTCGGCCTCCCGAAGTGCTGGGATTACAGGTGTGCACCACCGCACCTGGCCTGTCCCTCTGCTTCTGAGAGCTGGGTCCATAGAACATTGGGTGGCAGCAGGGTTGTATTTTCTGGGGTTCTCTCTCTTGCCCTCCCCAGTCTGAATCAAGCCATCTCCAGGGTGATGCATATGAGGAATTAAAAATTAAATGTCAGTGTGGCAAATACGGGAAAACTGGCCCAACAGGTCCCCAGGGGTGCCCTGGGCGGTGAGAGCTGCCTGGGTCACCCCACCCTCTGAGTCAGACAGGCCTGGCTCTGCCAGAAGAGGAATCCCTAGGCTCAGGCAGGAGGCCTCGCCTGCCCTGCACCCTTCCCTTAGTCCTTGCTGCTGGAGAGGCAACTGGAGTCAGCCCCATCTCTCCTTTCCACCCAGCCCGCTGCTGAGGAACTCTTCTCTAAACTCAAGGCCCAGGCACCTTTTAGGGGCAGAATCTGAGCTCTGTAGGGTGAGTCAGGCAAGGCAGCCATGATTGGCTTTTGGCTGGTTTGTGCGGATGATGTTAGGCCAAAGGGTTGTGGGGTGTGGGGTGTTAGGCCTGCCACAAGAGTGCAAACGGAGCTCCACACCCCCTTCTCTACCCACCTGGCTCCTTCCCTCTCATTAAGGACCTCAGCCTGAACCTCCAAAGTTCCATCCAGGCCCATAAACCTCCATCCTTCATCCTGGCCCATAAACAGCCGCCCCTTTGTCCCCATGGACTCACAGATGTGTGCCCCCCTCAGGAGGACTGGCCAGGGAAGAAGCCCTTGAAGCGGGCTCAGGGCCATTTAGGCAGGGTCTCGAGGGACGTAGTGTGCCCTCTGGGGGCATGTCCCCCTCATCCTACTGACTTCTTGCCCCAGAGAGAGGGCAGACCAGGGCCCTCCATAGTACCCGGTGGAGGGCAGAAGCCATGGTAACCTGGGTCTAAGGGTGGTTCTCAGATGGTAGATAGGTCCAGAGGAAGATGGTTCATGGGTGAACACTCTTTTCTGGCCCCCAGGAGGGGTCTGAGCTGTGGCAGAGTGTCGGGCTGTGTTGGGGAAATAATCCGTCTCCTTTATAAACTGCTCACTGGCTCCCAACTTCACAGCTGCTCTGCAGGATACACACAGCCCGTCTCGATCTTCTACCACCTCCACCAGGCCAGCACCCCCACACTGCACCCCTAAGCCAGGAAAACAACTGGCTGGGCTTCATCTAGTTGGGTATGTTGGGTGCCTAGAGGGGTTTCTGTGTAGTTCTTGATCTGAGGCAGAGGTGGGGGCTCCCAGCTTCCTTTTCTTTTTTTTTTTTTTTTTTTTTTTTTTGAGACGGAGTCTCGCTCTGTCGCCCAGACTGGAGTGCAGTGGCCGGATCTCAGCTCACTGCAAGCTCCGCCTCCCGGGTTTACGCCATTCTCCTGCCTCAGCCTCCCGAGTAGCTGGGACCACAGGCGCCCGCCACTTCACCCGGCTAGTTTTTTGTATTTTTTAGTAGAGATGGGGTTTCACCATGTTAGCCAGGATGGTCTCGATCTCCTGACCTCGTGATCCGCCCGTCTCGGCCTCCCAAAGTGCTGGGATTACAGGCTTGAGCCATCGTGCCCGGCCCCCAGCTTCCTTTTCTCCCAGCCTGCAGTGGTGTCCCCAACCAGGCCTGCCTCTAACTCAGGCTCAGGGCCATCTCCCTCCCACTCTGCAACTCCACACCCCACCCCACAGGGCCGGTGCCCCAGATCAGGCTCCAGGAGGAGTCTGGCAAGGAAGTTTGCATTCCACGATGTGTAGCTAAGACTCCGAGCTGGCTGCCACCCAGGGTCAACCATGCATTGCCCACTGGCCCAGCCCCTGGTGACCCACCCTTGAGACCTGGCTG
This sequence comes from Theropithecus gelada, assembly GCF_003255815.1. NCBI lineage: Eukaryota > Metazoa > Chordata > Mammalia > Primates > Cercopithecidae > Theropithecus > Theropithecus gelada. The sequence continues at coordinate 44,458,848 of NC_037671.1, read as the reverse complement.
AGCCCTGAGGAATCACAGGCATGAGGATGTGTGTGTCCCGGCCATGAGGAGGCCAGTGGGGTGGACTGAAGCCATGAGTGGGTGAGCCCTGCCCTCCTGAACTCTCAGGGGTGCCACAGGTGAACAGTGGGCCCCAGCCCCCCCAAAACTTCAAAGGGAAACTAGCCTCATCCTTGAATAATGAGTGTTTTCTTCCCCACCTTCTTCCCTCCCTTTCTTCCTCCTTCTCAACTCTGAAATGTTAGCAGTCAAGAGGGCACTAGAGGATTCCTGGTGACCTGTCCCTGACCATGGGGAAGCACTCATTCCTCAGATGCAACCAGAGAGACACACCCTGGAGGCTGTGCCTGGAGCAGTGGCCCAAGTCCTTGATTAGAACCCAGGGGAAATAAACTTTCTTGAGAACTACGCTGCAGGACCTCTTAAGGTGTGCAGTGGCCTCTGGTATCACAGCCAACCTCAGGGAGGTGGGATTATTCCTATTTTACAGATGAGAAAACTGAGCTTCAGAAGGCAAGAAAGGGGCATAACTTCTTGAGCACCATCTCTATGTCAGATACTATCTCTGAATCCTTTTAGACGAGTCAGTTAAGATTGCAAATCTGGTCTGCCTGACTCCCAAGTTGATGTTTTTTCCACTCAATCACAATAATTAAAAAAAAAAAAAAAAAAAAAAACTAGGCCAGGCGTGGTGGCTCACGCCTATAATCACAGCACTTTGGGAGCCTGAGGCAGGAGGATCACAAGGTCAGGAGTTTGAGATCAGCCTGGCCAATATGAGGAAACCCTGTCTCTACTAAAAATACAAAAAATTAGTGGGCATGGTGGCACGCACCTGTAGTCCCAGCTATTCAGGAAGCTGAGACAGGAGAATCGCTTGAACCCAGGAGGCGGAGGTTGCAGTGAGCTGAGATCGTGTGCTCCAGCCTAGGTGACAGAGTGAGACTCTGTCTCAAGAAACAAAAACAAACAAACAAACAAACAAACAACATACTATTATTGTATTGGCTATTTTTTTTTTTTTTTTTTTGAGACAGAGTCTGGCTCTGTCGCCCAGGCTGGAGTGCAGTGGCCAGATCTCAGCTCACTGCAAGCTCCGCCTCCCGGGTTTACGCCATTCTCCTGCCTCAGCCTCCCGAGTAGCTGGGACTACAGGCGTCCGCCACGCCGCCCGGCTAGTTTTTTGTATTTTTTTAGTAGAGATGGGGTTTCACTGTGTTAGCCAGGATGGTCTCGATCTCCTGACCTCGTGATCCGCCCATCTCGGCCTCCCAAAGTGCTGGGATTACAGGCTTGAGCCACCGCGCCCGGCCTAGCTATTTTTTTTTAATTATAAAGGAAACAAAAGTTCATTGTTAAGAACCTCCCAATAGAGACAAGTATAAGGAAGGAAATACATATAAATATTCTTGGAATGGTAGTTCTCTCCATCCATGCTTCCTCCCAACTAATCATTGCTGGGAACTTTCCACTATAATAGGCTGTGATGATGGGGTTTTTTTGTTTGTTTGTTTGTTTGTTTTTATATGGAGTTTCATTCTTGTTGCCCAGGCTGGAGTGCAATGGCGCAATCTTGGCTCACCGCAACCTCTGCCTCCCGGGTTCAAGCGATTCTCCTGCCTTAGCCTCCTGAGTAGCTGGGATTACAGGCATGCGCCACCATGACCAGCTAATTTTGTATCTTTAGTAGAGACAGTTTTCTCCATGTTGGTCAGGCTGGTCTTGAACTCCTGACTTCAGGTGATCCGCCTACCTCAGCCTCCCAAAGTGCTGGGATTACAGGTGTGAGCCACCGTCCTGGCTGCTGTGATGGTTTTTAAAGGGCTGCTTTGGCCAGGTGAGGTGGCTCACATCTGTAATCCCAGCACTTTGGGAGGCTGAGGAGGATCACTTGAGCCTCAGAGTTGGAGACCAGCCTGGCCAACATAGCGAGACCCCGTCCCTACAAAAAATATAAAAACAAGCTGGGCAGGTTGGGTGCAGTGGCTCACGCCTGTAATCTCAGCACTTTGGGAGGCTGAGGCAGGTGGATCACTGGAGGCCAGGAGTTCGAGACCAGCCTAGCCAACATAGCAAAAACCCATCTGTATTAAAAATACAAGAAAATTAGCCAGGTGTGGTGGCGTGCACCTGTGGTCCCAGCTACTTGGGAGGCTGAGGCAGAAGAATTGCTTGAATGCGGGAGGTGGAGTTTGCAGTGAGCCGAAATTGCACCACTGAACTCCAGCCTGGGCAACAGAGTGAGACTCTCTCTCAAAAAAAAAGGCCGGGCGCGGTGGCTCATGCCTGTAATCTCAGCACTTTGGGAGGCCGAGGTGGGCGGATCAAGAGGTCAGGAGATCGAGACCATCCTGGCAAACACGGTGAAACCCCGTCTCTACTAAAAATACAAAAAACAACATTAGCCGGGCGTAGTGGCAGGCGCCTGTAGTCCCAGCTTCTCGGGAGGCTGAGGCAGGAGAATGGTGTGAACCCGGGAGGCGACGGAGCTTGCAGTGAGCGGAGATCGCGCCATTGCACTCCAGCCTGGGCGACAGAGCAAGACTTCGTCTAAAAACAAAAAAACAAAAAAACAAAAAAAAAACCACGCTGGAAAGCTGGGCATGGTGACTTGCACCTGTAGTCCCAGACTTTGGGAGGCCAGCAATTTTTGCAGGAATTCTCCTTTTTTTTTTTTTATTTTTGAGACAGAGTCTCGCTCTTTTGCCCAGGTTGGAGTGAAGTGGCACAATCTCAGCTCACTGCAACTTCTGCCCCCTGGGTTCAAGTGATAGCAATTCTCCTGCCTCAGCCTCCCAAGTAGCTGGGATTACAGGCGTCTGCCCCACACCCACCTAATTTTTTTTTTTTTTTTTTGTAGAGACAGGGTTTCACCATGTTGGCCAGGCTGATCTCAAACTCCTGACTTAAGATCCACCTGCCTTGGCCTCTCAAAGTGCTGGAGTTACAGGAGCTCAGGAATTTGAGGCTGCGGTGAGCCACTGCATTGCAGCTTGGGTGACAGTGAGATCCTATCTCCAAAAAAAACAAAAACAAAAACAAAAATTAAAGGGCTGCTTCAGCTGAACTGAGCTGCTCGCTTGTACACCTGTGAAGTGAGTGAGGTGACCGATGGTCTTAGCTTCTGGGTGTTGTCTGGGTGTGAGGACGAGGAAGTGCTGAGGCCCAGTTTTGTGGAGTTCCCAAGCTGGCAGAGCCAGGGCTGGACTCTGCCCCAGGCAGCCACAGTGCAGGGAGTGGCTGTGGCCACTCCCCAGGCTGGCCCAAAGAGGGAGGTGCTGCAGCCCGGCCCACCAGGGGCATGCTCAGATGCTCATTTGCGTGTTCTTTGCTTCACTGCACACAGGTTGGTCTGCCCCTTTTGACGTGGGCTGCCACACTCGGAGGGCCACGCACTCCACTCCCCTGAGAATGTTTGAGGCACATGGCAACCCCTGCCGGCGGCACCCTGGGCTCCTGAGTCTGTCATTTCCTGGTGCCAAGGGTGGAGCAGTGTAAGGCTGGGACACAGCAGGCTCCCCAGCTGACTGCAGCAGTCAGAGCCCCGTGTCTGAGGCCAGCAGTGACCTCAAGCCCAGCCCTGCCTGCCTGGTCTGGGGCTCCTGGAAAAGAATTTTGAGAACTCTCCCTCCCAGCTCCCCCCGCCTCTATCCTGCTGCCCCTTTGACGTCTCTGGAGTCAGAGGACAACCTGGAGGCAATTCAGTTATCTGTCCCAACACCCTGTCATCGAGGGGTGACCCTGAGTGTCCAGGCCACTGCCCACATGACGCAGGTGAGCTGATTCACACAAGGGACACTTTGTGGGCCTGGACTCACAGAACGCCGTAGCCAAAGTGATCCTTGGAGAGTATTTACAGAAGGGGCAGAACCAGACCAGAGTGAGAAGTTACTTTGCTCCAAGTTAATTGGTAGCCGAGCTGGAGCCATAACACAGGTTTTCCACCTCTTTGTCCCATACTCTTTTTTTTTTTTTTTTTTTTTTTTTTGAGACAGGGTTTTGCTCTGTCACCCAGGCTGGAGTGCAGTGGCACAATCTCGGCTCACTGCAATCTCCGCCTCCTGGGTTCAAGTGATTCTCCTGCGTCAGCCTCCCGAGTAGCTGGGATTACAGGTGCCCGCCACCACGCCTGGCTAATTTTTTTGTATTGTTAGTAGAAATGGGGTTTCACCGTGTTGGTCAAGCTGGTCTCAAACTCCTGACCTCAGATGATCCACCTGCCTAGGGCTCCCAAAATGCTGGGATTACAGGCGTGAGCCACCGCACCTGGCACTTGTCCCATATTCTTGCTGCCACTCATTAAACTCATCCAGGGATGTATTCATTCAACAAATACTTGTTAAACTGCCCCGTCTGTGTCAGGCACATACAAAGAAGCAGCCATCACCGAGCCCTCAAGTAGAGTGGGCTGGGCAGCAGGGACTGCAGTCATCAACAATAGACATAGAGTTGTGTTAGAGGGAAAGTATGAGAGCAAACACTATACTGGCAAAGGAAGGAGGCTGTCAGGTCCCAATATTGGCTCTGGCACTTACTAGCTCTTTGACCTTGGGCAATGTACTTAGCCTCTCTGTGCTTCAGTTTTCTCATCTATAAAATAAAAATAATAACTTGTCTCTTAGGGTTACTGTGAAGACTAACAGTAAAACTGGGTTGGTATATGTGAAGTACTCAGAACAGTGCCTTGCACCTTGTAGGTGCCTCATAAATGTCAGCTGCAATAATAATGCACATAGAGCCTGAGGATCACACAGGGAAGAGAATTAACTCTGGCTGGGGTTGCCAAGAAGAACTTCACAGAGGAAAGGCATTTAATCTGGGGCTTAAAGGATACCTAGGAGTTTGCCAGAAAAGGAAGAGAATCCTAGGCAGAGTAAGAGCAAGAACAAGGCTGTGGAAGCCTGAGAAGATGTGGAAATGGATCGCAAGTAGGGGCAGTGATTTTTGGGGGTTGGGAGAGGCAGATGTAGCTGGATCATCTAGAGGGCTTTTCAAGCTACCCATCTGCCCCCAGGACCTCTGAAACCTCTGCACATTTTCCCCATGGGGTGGTTTCTCTGCCCCACCAAGGACCCCTGCTGCAGGGGGTCCTCGGTGCTACTTGTTCATGAGTAGGTCAGGTTCCCCCAGCTACAGTGGGGTGGGAAAAAGACAAGAACCACCAGTGGGAGCCCAGGGTTTGTGGAGTAGGTGGGGAGAAGATGGCAGGAGCTGCAGGGGGTCCACCTTATGAAAGTTCTCACAGGCCATGTGAAGGTGTTTGAATGTCTTCCTCTGGACCAATGGAAGTATTCTGAGCCAGAAAGTAACCTGCTCTGAGATACTTTTGAGAAAGAATATCCCTGTGGCAGCTTTGGAGAATGGAGTGAGGCAGAGACTGGGAAAGTGTCTGGAGTCAAAGGCAGTGGTGAGGACTGAGAAAGGACTGAGAATGGGCTGAGGTGGAGGGGCAGCAGGAGGAAGGATTCAGGAAGTGACAGGCAGAACTGGATGACAAGCTGGGTTTGCAAGGTGCCCGAAAAGACAGTGATCCATAACTCACTGTGGAACCTTGGGCATGTCACTGAATCTCTCTGAGCCTCTGTTTTCTCATCTGGAAAATGGCGGTAGCAATGACAGCACCTGTCTCACTGGGCTGTTGTGAAAAGCAAATGAGTTAAGTGACAGAAAGTGCTGAAAGAGGCTGGGCGTGGTGGCTCACGCCTGTAATCACAGCACTTTGGGAGGCCAAGGTGGGAGGATCATGAGGTCAGGAGTTCAAGACCAGCCTGGCCACCACAGTGAAACCCTGTCTCCACCAAAAATACAAAAATTAGCCGGGCGTGGTGGCGGGTGCCTGTAATCCCAGCTACTTGGGAGGCTGAATCAGGAGAATCGCTGGAACCCAGGAGTCGGAGCTTGCAGTGAGCCGAGATCTTACCACTGCACTCCAGCCTGGGAGACACAGCGAGACTCTGTCTCAAAAAAAAAAAAAAAAAGAAAGTGCTGAAAGAGTACCTGGTACAGAATAAGTGCTGGCCAAGTAGCAGCTGTTGATCCTACTGTTAAGACTGGGAGTTTAGTGGATGGGAGAAAGGTGATATCTAGAGGATATACACATTCTAAGTTGCCCCCAACACTTTTTCTTTTGATTTCTTGTCTTCTGTTTTAACTTTTTTTATTATAAGGTATACATAAGATAAAATTTACAATTTTAACAATTTTAAAGGGTACAATTCAGTGGCATTAAGTACATAAACTTTTTCTTTTTTTGTTTGTTTGTTTTTTTATTGAGACAGAGTCTCGCTCTGTCACCCAGGCTGGAGTGCAATGGTGCGATCTTGGCTCACTGCAACCTCCGTCTCCCAGGTTTAAGTGATTCCCCTGCCTCAGCCTCCTGAGTAGCTGGGATTACAGGTGCCCGCCACCATACCTGGCTAATTTTTGTATTTTCAGTAGAGACAGGGTTTCATCACATTGGACAGGCTGGTCTCGAACTCCTGACCTCAAGTGATCTGCCTGTCTCAGCCTCCCAAAGTGCTGGGATTACAAGCGTGAGCCATGCACCCTGCCTCAAGCCCTCTTCTTAAGGAGGCTTTTCCTTTGTTCTATGACATGAAGAGAGGCAGGTTAGGAAATTCAGCACCCATAGAGATAGATGCTGTCCACACCTGTGCATTTGCACACTGAACTATGTCACCATCCACGCCAGTGCACTTGATGCCAGCTGCCTGGACGGGAAGCAGTTTACCTCCCGAGTCTGTTTTTCTGGGACTAAGATTAAAATGAGTTTGCATTTGCCTTCCCTGAATAAACATCAGTGAAAGGGAAAGCTAAGTAAGCCACAGGAGCCCATGTGGGCCCAACTGGGAAAGAAAAGGCCCAGACAGGGGCTTGGAGAGCCAGAGAGACTATGTTCAGTTCAATACTGAAGCTTCTGAAGGGATGAGGTTGGCCTTTGGGACTTGCCCCAGGGCCAGACTGTGGTGTGTCACAGCACCGCAAGCACTGTGGTGAGGTGGTGGACGTGTTGTGGGACCCCCTTGTGTCGGGAAAGGGACCTAAGAAGCCAGGGCTTGGACTGAGCTGTTGTTACAAGCCGCTCCAGAGATGGATTTTCCCCCTGTGGTTTTGGGAGTCTAATGCGTTTTCCAAGTGCTTTAAGATCAAAGGGTATAGTGAGTAATATTACCTTAGGCCCATAAAGTCCGTCCATCTTCCTCCCACACACACCATTAAGCATTCAGGGTAACCCAGAAGGTGCTACTAGACTTCCAGGGAGCTTAGCTTTGATTGTTCACAATTTTTTCACTTTTCTGGAAAAGAGGATTATAAGATATAATCCTTCAACTATTATTGGTTTCCTGGATTAGGGATATTATCTCATTTGATCCTCATAATAGCCCTGCAAAGTAGGAACTATTGACTCAATTTTATTTTCTTTTCTTTTTTTTTTCTTTTTTTGAGACAGTCTTGCTCTATCGCCCAGGCTGGAGTGTAGTGGCGTGATCTCAGCTCACTGCAACCTCTGCCTCCCCAGTTCAAGCAATTCTCCCTGCCTTAGCCTCCCGAATAGCTGGGATTACAGGCACCTGCCACCATGCCTGGCTAAGTTTTGTATTTTTAGTAGCGACGGGGTTTCGCCATGTTGGCCAGGCTGGTCTTGAACTCCTGACCTCAGGTTATCCTCCCACCTTGGCCTCCCAAAGTGCTGGGATTATAGGCATGAGCCACCATGCCTGGCTGCCTCAATTTTCTAAGTGAAGAAAATGGGTCTCAGTGATCTATAGAAAAGGTAAGGTGGAAAGCCTAGGTTTGCACCCTGGTTCTGTGAAGGGATTTGAGGTGACACTGGTCACACTCTTAGTATAGGGCTATCACATAGGAGGAGCCTGGACAATGGCTCAACATCACTGTCCCCATCCCACATCTCCACTGCTCATCTAAGGCCACACCGCTGGCAAGCCTGAGCATGAATGGAACCGAAGACTTTTGATGCTAAGTCCCCAGCCTTTCCACTTTCCAATTATGTTGAAATTAATCAGAGATCTCAACCCTGGCTTTTGAAGGCCGGACCTCCATCTCATCAAAATCGGAGTGTGCGTACTTGATGGAGGTTATTAGACCATCAGTGGTTTGCATGTGTATGTGGCACATCTCAGGATGTCATGGGAAACACACCTCTGATGGGCTGGGTCCCTGTACCTGCCCCTGGTTCCCAGTCACTGGGTTTGAGAAATGTTGAGAACAGGAATGTTGTTGGCCATGCAAATCAACAAAGGCAGAAAAAAAAAAAGACAAGTTGATGGCTCAAGGCCATTCCAGCTTCAGAATTCTTCAAGAACAAGATGAGTGGTTTGCTGATCCCCTGTGACCAGAGTAATTCTGAGATGGCCCTTGGTAACCCAGGTTCTCACAGATATTTCTGTAACATTGACCTTGAGTGCCCTTCTTGTATATTAAGTCCAGAGAGTTAGTACCATCAGCCCATCGCTGAGTAACAACTGGGCTTACTATGCATCCAGCTTTGGGGGATACCATAAGACATGGTCCCTGGACTCCGAGGAGCTCCCAGATCTCACTGAAGGAACTAGAGGACAATCTGGAGTGCAAACAAGAGTCCCCCCTCTTTTGGAAGCTTGGCTGTGGGTTGCTCTGGGCAGCAGTGGGTCAGTGTGGTGCGGACAGGGGATGGCTCCCAAGTGCTTTTTGTGCATTGCATCATTTAGTCTTCACAACTTCCCTACAATGGGTAATTCTGTTGTTATCACCATTTCACAGACGGGGAAATTGAGACACAGGGAGGTTAAGTAACTTGCACAGTCATACACCTAATAGGTAGCAGAGCTGAGATTCAAATCCAGGCAGGCCGGAAAGCCAGAGTCAATGCTCTTAGCCCCTACCCCTGTTCCATCCTAGAGGGGCTCAGCTAATCCTTGAAGGATGAGGGATTTTAGGGAGGCAAAATACTAAGGAGTGGGAGCTCCACAGACCTGGGTTTGGTAGTACTGGTTGTGTGACTTTAGACAACTTTGAGCCTCAATTTCTTCATCTGGTAAATGATAACATCCTCTTTTATACAGAGTGGTGTGACTGAGATAATGCGTTTAGTTAGAGCACAGTGCAAGGAGTTTTATGATGATGATTATTGTTATAAACGGAGAGTGGGAAAGACAGGTACAGCTGACCAATGCCCAGCATCATGGATGAACATGGACTATATGTGGTGGTTGAACAGGTGGCAGGGAGGGAGTCCGTGAAGTTACAGTGTGGGATGGTTGTAATAGGTGAGTGTGAAATAACAGTTGGCTGGGAAGCATGAGGCCAGGTCATTGAGGACCTTGAAAACTAACTAAAATGCTCTACAGCTCTTCAAAACAGCAGGTGTGTGGACTTTGTTGACATATGGAAATGTATGTCTGGAAAAAAAAAATAGAATGCAAAATAGTATGTACAGACTGACAGCTGTGTAAACATATTATAGCCTGTTAAGCTTAGCGATCAGAAGGGCATCTGCAGAGCTATAAATATTCAAGTTCAGGCTGGGAACAGTGGCTCATACCTGTAATCCTCACACTTTGGGAGGCCAAGGTGGGCGGATTACTTGAGCCCAGGAGTTCCAGACCAGCTTGGGAGACATGCCAAAACCACATTCTCTAAAACATATACAAAAAATTAGCTAGGGCTGGGCACAGTGGCTCACGCCTGTAATCCCAGCACTTTGGAAGGCAGAGGTGGGCGGATCACGAGGTCAGGAGTTCAAGACCAGCCTGGCCAACATGGTGAAACCCCATCTCTACTAAAAATACAAAAAATTAGCTGGGCATGGTGGTGCACGCCCCTATAATCCCAGCTACTCAGGAGGCTGAGGCAGAAGAATCGCTTGAACCCAGGAGGCAGAGGTTGTGGTGAGCGGGGATCATGCCACTGCACTCCAGCCTGGGTGACAGAGTAAGACTCCATCTCAAAAAAAGAAAAAAAAGCCAGGAATGGTGGGCACACATCTGTAGTTCCAGCTACAGATGGGAAGATTGCTTGAGCCAGGGAGATCAAGGCTGCAGTGAGCCATGATTGTACCACTGCACTCCAACTTAGGTGACAGAATAAAACCCTGTCTCAATTAAAAAAAAAAAATTCAAGTTCATCACTTTTTATTTTTCTGTAAACACCTAATGACTACTAAGAACACACAGGAGGCCAGGCTGAGGAGTTTGGCTTTTCACCTGTGGACCTCCATGGGGAGTCGTTGCAAATTCTATCGGTTTGTTTTGCTTTTTCATCGAGATGGAATTCATATACAGTCAATCCTCCCTATTTGTGGATTCTGTATTTGCAAATTTTGCTTAGTGGCTAAAATTTATTTGTAACCCCAGAATCAATGTTTGTATTGCTTCTGTGGTCATTTACAGACATGCACAGAGCAGTGAAAATTTTGAGTTGTTCAATGCACAAGTTCCCAGCTAAACAATAGGATCCTTTGTCTTCTTGTTTTAGCTGTCATACATAAATGTCTTTTTCTGTTTAGTGTCACGTGTTATAGTGCTATCGGCCATGAGTTCAATGTTAACCAACCAACAAAATATATTAAAGTGTCTTTAAGCAGAAACACAGCTAAAACAAGGTTATGGTTATGTATTGATCAGTTGACAAAAATCTTGTGACCAGGGGTCACAGGAACCTAACCCTGTATTTCCCCTAGGAGAAACGGGTCAGTATTTACGAATACCATGTTCACTGCAACTTTATAGAACATAACTATGACAAATGGTGAGGATTGGTTGACTGTACCACATGATTCCTTTTTTTTCAAAATCAGACTTTTATGTTTTGGTATATGCACAAGGTTATGCAGCCATGAGTGTCACTGCAGATTTTCAAGCAGTAACATGGCCTCAATGAGCAGCAGTTTAAGAATTATCTGTCCATCTTTCCCTGTCCCCTGATTTCTTTCTGGTCTCTTTCAGAATGCCCAGGAAAACCATGGGCTGGCTGTCCCCACCCCCTCAGTTCCAGAAGACTTCGCAGACAAAGAAGTGACAGGTAAGTGAACCCTGGGCTTGAGGCTTGTCCATCTTTCTTTCTGTCCTCCTAGGGCCCTGAGTTCAAAAGCCAAGCATCTTTCTGACCATCTTCACAGCTGGTGACAAAGACAGAGTCCCCAGGCACAGCCACTCTCGCTATCCTCAGTCCTCTTGATTACTGGCTGCAGTGGGCCCGGGCAGCGGGGCTGGGAGTTGAGGAGAGCCAGGGTCAGCAAAGGCCCCCTTCTGGCGGGGGAAGGATGGTGAGGCGACAAGGCCAGAGCAGGAACAAGTGCAGCATAAAGTGGGAGAAGGGCCTGGCTTTGAATCCCACCTCCCCACATATTCGCTTTGCTCCCTTGGGCAAGACGCTTCACCCCTCCTACCTCTGTATCTTCCAATGAACAATGGGAACAACAGTTCAGTTTGGAGGAGTAAATGAAGTGGTGGATGGGATATAAGTCATGTCTGTCACACCTCTCAGAGGTGCTTCAAACTCGCTAATGGCTTCCCTTATCACTCAGAGAAAAGGTTCTTGCAAGGACTGCTGGAGTCTAACCTGAGTCTGGCCACTTTCCTTGCTTGCTTTCTCCTCCCACACTACCCCGGCCAAAGTGTCTCCTGTTGCTCCTGAAATACCCCAGGCACATTTCCACCTTGGGGTCTTTGCACTACAGACCTCTCAGGTTAGAATGCTCTTCTGTAAGGCATCTGTGTGGCCGTCTCCCTCACTCCTTCCTTCTTTGCTCAAATGTCACCTTCTCTGCGAGGCCTTCTCAGACTACTTTATTTATTTATTTATTTAAGATGGAGTCTTGCTCTGTCGCCAGGCTGGAGGGCAGTGGCATGATCTCAGCTCACTGCAACCTCGGCCTCCTGAGTAGCTGGGATTACAGGCGCACGCCACCACGCCCAGTTAATTTTTGTATTTTTAGTAGAGACAGGGTTTCACCATGTTGGCCAGGATGGTCTCTATCTCTTGACCCTGTGATCCGCCTGCCTCGGCCTCCCAAAGTGCTGGGATTACAGGTGTGTGCCACCGCACCCAGCTGGACTGCCCTATTTAAATTGCACCCGCTGCACCCCTCCCTTGCTGGTATTTTTCCCATCGCACTCATCCTCTAATGTGATAATGTACTCACACGTTATGTTCATTGTCCCATTCAAGCATAAGCTCCCTAGGAGGGCCAGTGTTTGTCCGTTTTTTGTTTTGTTGGTTTTTTGCTGCTGTCCCCCAGCTCCTAACTCCTGCCTGACAGTTGGGTGCTCAGTGAACGTTAGTCTTCCCTTTCCCTGCTCTTGGTTTCTTCAGTTTGAAGTCAGGCAGCTGGGAGGAGCCCTTCAGAGCTGCACACTCCCCAGGTTCGCCACACTGTTAGGGACTGAGAGGAGGGAAGCAAAGGATGGGTGCCACTAAGAAGGAAGTAGACTCTGGGAGGGGGGCTGGGGACCTGGTCTGAGGACAACAGAGGGATGTGAGCTGCTGGGACCAGGGACTCTCAGCATCTCTTTAGTACCCAGACTGTCCAGGCCACGTTCCTTCTGCACACCCCCGTTCCATCATGCAGACCAGAATCTGCCTCCGTTCTCTATGAAGTGGACAGCTGGGTTCTTAGTAGCTTCAGGGTCTTTAGAAAGCAAGAGTTGTTTGTGCAAACTGCTCCCTCCTGCAGGTCTGTCACCCAGCCTTCCTCACTGAGGAGCTCTCTCGCCCCTGCCCCATGACTTCCTATCTCTTTCCCACTTTCCCTGTCTCACACAGTCTGAGAAGGTCAGCACAGATAGTAGCAGTCAAAGTGGTTCCGTTCTATTAACTGCCTACTAGAGGCCTGGCACCATGACAAGCCCTTTCTGTGTATTTGCATGGATTCTCTCATTTAATCCTCACAACGGCTGTAAGAAGCGAGCATGGACAACATGCTCCTTTGATAGATGAGGAAACTGAGGCTCAGCAAGGTTAATTAGTGTGTTCAAGGTCGCTCATCTAATAAGTGGTAAAGCTGGGATGTGAACCCTGGACTTTCTGGCTTGGCCAAGATCAAGGTCGCAGTAAAAAACAGATGGCGCACTCAAAGGGGATAACTGAAGAGAGCTGAGTAAAGGGACGGTGTACCAGAGTGTGAGCTTGGTTAGGCGACTCCTGTCTCCTGGGAACAGTGACACCCAGGGACTGAACACAGTGGGAGAGGGACATCCCGACAGGACCTGTGTCTGCGGGGCAGGAAAGGCAGCTGCTGCCAACCTGTGACGCAGCCAGGAGGCAGCCAGAGGAACCAGAGCCCTGGCCCTCTTGTCCCCACCCCCCATCTCAGAGGGCAAGGGAGTCCCGGCGCAGGTTAGAGCGTGACTCTGGGGAGGCAAATGGAGGTTATTCCTTACAGGCTTCAAAGGCTGTGCCAGGGACAGGCAGGGGACCCTCCCTAGAAAGAAGGGGGACACTCCCAGGACAGCTCAGGAGACTGGACACGGGGCTGCTCCCTCTCTTGGTGTTCAGGAGAAAATGATCCAGTCATTCTCTTGGGCGCCCACCCCTGCCCCTGCGCTGGGTAAACAGAAATTGGCAGGGTTGGTCTGCCTTGTTTCCGCCCCCCATCTTTGTCTCTTCTTCTTTCAGGTACCAGCTCACTAGTCAATGGCAACCTCCGACTGTACAGCTCTGTGGGTGACCTGAGGCCTGGGCAGTATGGCCAGGATCTACTCATCCCCCCACCTCCCCCAGGCCCAGCCCCGGGGCCCCCCCAGGACATTTCACAACCTCCAGGGGAGTTGCCACTGCCATCTCCACCTTCCACAGCACCCCCACCGCCTCCCCTGCTGCTGGAACCCCCACCCCCGCCCAGCATGGCCCCACCTCCACCCCCAGTATTGGAGGCCCTGTCCCCACCACACACTCTTTCCTCCCCATCCACACCCACCCCTCCTGACTTCATTCCCCCTGCCCCACCCTTGGCCTTTTTAGCCCCCCCCCCACCTCCTATGCCAGCCCCAGCACCCCCAGCTCCAGCATCTCCTCACACAGTGGGGACTCGTCTCTTTCCCCCTGGGGGTGTCACCAAGTGGAAATCAGATGTAGCACTGAATGGCAGGCAGGCAGAGGCCACCAGATTCAGCCCCCCGAGAAGCCCTGCTGAGCCAAAGGGGAGTGCCCTGGGACCTAACCCAGAGCCCCATCTCACCTTCCCCCGTTCTTTCAAAGTGCCTCCCCCAACCCCAGTCAGGACTTCGTCCATCCCAGTTCAGGAAGCACAAGAGGCTCCTCAAAAGGAAGAGGGGGCCACCAACAAGGCTCCCAGCCGACTCCCACTGCCTCCCAGCTTCCACATCCGCCCCGCCTCCCAGGTCTACCCAGACAGGACCCCCAAGCCAGACTGCCCTGGGGAGCTCAGGGCCGCAGCACCAGCCAGCTCAAGGCTTGGCCAGTCCCAGTCCCAAGCAGATGAGCCCCCAAGAGTTGGGACTCCGGGGACTCCGCCTCCAGCCCCTCCCCTGCCCCCTCCTGCAGCCCCCCTCCCTCCCCCACCACCCCCACTTCCCCCAGCTGCACCTCCTTTGCCCTGTGCTCAGAAGGCAGCCCATCCACCTGCTGGATTTACAAAACCCCCTAAATCCAGCTCTCCTGCTCTCAAACCCAAACCCAACCCCCCCAGCCCAGCGGACACAGCCTCTTCAGCACCTGTGGACTGGAGGGACCCCAGCCAGATGGAAAAGCTGCGGAACGAGCTGGCGGCCTATCTCTGTGGCTCCAGGAGAGAGGACCGATTCCTCAGTCACAGGCCAGGCCCAACAGTGGCCCCTCAGAGCAAGGAGGGCAAGAAGGGCCCCAGCATGCTCAAGAAAGAGACTCCCCCGAGCCCGCCAGCAAAGGACACTCCCCCAGGTGTTCCTGAAAAGAGTCTTGGCGGCAGCAGCCTGACAGAGACAGAGGCTACCCCCAGCCTGGCCCTGCCCCCTGTGGACTACATTCCCCAAGACTCTCCAACTCCCAGTGTGCGGCAGATCCGGAATGAGCTGGAGGCCCGGCTCTCCTCATCAGCAGAGAAGGAGGCTAAGCCCAGCATAGGATCTCTACCCCCTAAGCCTCGGCTAGAAGGGGGAAGAATTTTTGAAAATGGGGCTGATAATGACAAACTCTCCAAGCCTGTGGCCAAGAATCTGCCACCTCAATCTACCACCCTGCTGCCAACCACACCACTCCAGCCCAAGGCCATGTTGGGACCAGCCACACCACCCAAGGCCACATCTGGGTCAGCCACACCACCCCAGGCCACACCTGGGCCAACCACACCACTCAAGGCCACATCTGGGTCAGCCACACCACTCAAGGCCACAGCTGGGCCAGCCACACCACTCAAGGCCACACCTGGGCCAACCACACCACTCAAGGCCACAGCTGGGCCAGCCACACCACCCAAGGCCACATCTGGCCTGGCCATATCATCTACAGCCACAACTCTGCCCACCACCACATCCCAACTGATGGCAGAGAAAGACTCAGGGCCAGGTGGGCAGCCAGCGAAGCCAGCATCTCAAGAAGTTTCCACTCCCTCCCAGCCAAGGGGAGAGGGGTCCCCCTCAGAGGCCACTAGGCTGCCCACACAGGGAGCCCACTCATCTCCAGCCCTCCCACCAAAGACATCTCCTGGTGGAGGAGAGGTGCCATGTCTCTACAAGCCCCACTGCCACCAGAGCAGCCTCAGCCGTGAGGTTGCTGTGGTGATGCCCACCCTGGCCAGAGGAGGGGCTGCAGGGCCAGGGGAGCCCGTAGAGGTGAAGGAGCCCCCAGGGCTGCCAGCCAAGCCCTCTGCCTCAGCCCAGCCCACTGATGAACTCCTCAGGCACCCGGTGACTGGGGAGGTGGTGGAGCGGGGCTCACCGATGGCCCTGCTCCTGGCGGCCAGGCAGAGGGCACAGAAGGGGAGACCTGGAGGGGCTGCCCTGGGTCGGTCCTCTCTGCCAGGAAGTCTCCGTGACCACAGCCACCAAGCCGAGGTCAGCTCTGACAGCATCTTCCACAGCCAAGGCAGGCCCAACTCCTTCACTGTGGTGCCCAAGTTACCCAAGGAAGCTGAGAAGGACTCCCCGCTGACGACCGAAATACCCAATAAGTGGGGGCCGCGGCCGGGAAGAGACGCAGAGGGCACAGAGCCGAGCCGCAGGCACAACTGGACAAAGCCGGAGCCCCAGGCCCCTGTGGCCTGGGAAAGAGCTGCTACCTCCAACCTTCCCCAGGGCCACCCGCTGCCCAAGTCCTTCTCCTCTCCACCTTCTCCTTCGTACAAGAGAGAGGAGGAGGAGGAGGAGTTCAACTTCGAGGTCATCCCACCGCCGCCAGAGTTCAGCAATGACCCTGAGCCCCCGGCCCCGGCCCTCCAGTATCTGGGCCGCCGGAGCTCCCCTCCCCGGAACAACTACTCAGACTTGGGGCAGCCCCCGAATGCTGGCCCCGGGGCGCCCCCGGCTCTCGGCTTCTCGCGCTTTCCCGTGGGCGCGCGCTACGCCGGGGCTGGGGGCCTGGAGCGCTTCTCAGGAGGGGGCCGCTCGCTCATAAAGAAGCGCCTGTACGTCGGGGAGCCGCACCGCGGCCCAGGGATGCCCCGCGGTGGCACAGGCCGCAGCCTGAGCCCTCCCAACTGCTTCCGGCCGCAACCCGGAGGCCCCGAGATGCGGCGCGTGAACTCGGCGGGTCGCGCGCCCCCCGGAGGCCTGCATGCAAGGAGGCTGTCCCTGGAGGGCGCCGCCCGGGGCGCCGCGGAGACCAAGCACAAAGCGCCTGGCAGCGCCCCAGCTGCTGGCAGGTGAGCTGCGGACCCGCCTGGTGCGGGAAGCCGGGAGGGGTGAAAAGCCAGGCGAGGGCCAAGGAGGCCCGGCCATCAGTCAAGAGAAAACATTTGGTTTTCTCCCCTCGGCCTTGCAGGTAGAACGGGGAGGGAGGCCCACTTACCGGGAGAGGGCGCTGTTGGCGCCTTCCTGACCTGCTTCCTGACTTCCCTTGTTGTCTTTCCCCATCATCTCCTCTTGTCTCTCTCCCACCCGCTAGATCCCAGCGGTCAGGCTAAGTGTGGGGCGGGCAGAGATCTGAGTGGTCCTTCGGTGGAGGGATTTCCCAACACAGAGTTGGATCCAGACACAGGCTAGGAGTGAAAGATTTCTGAGAGAGAGGATATTAGGCATGTTCTCTGGCCAGCAGGGCCCAGACCGGAATGGGAGCCCTGTCTGTGATGGTCTGCAGTCCCTCCCTGGGGTCGATAAGCCCAGGGCTTGTGGGGGCAAATACAGAAGTATGAGCAGCATCTTTTCCTCTCGGTCCCTGGGGGAGATGGGAGGCGTGTTGGCTAACCAGCTGCAGATATTAACCTCACATCTCTTGCTCTCCCCCAGGTCTCCCCACACCACCACCCGCTATGGAAGCCCCATCAACACGTTCACCGTGAGGCCTGGGACCCGCCATCCCATCTCCTATGCCTGCTCAGGGGCCCATTGGAAAGCCACCTCCTGAGCCAGGGGTTCTCTTAGCTCTATTCCAACAAACTGTGTCCTTAAGGATCTGGGCACTTGTTTCTTGTGGGGGGTGGGAGGTACACAGCAGCTGTTAGGCGACCTGACTCAGACACAGAGGAGTCTTTGATCCCCAAAGACCAACGATGAGAAGCAGCGGCCCAGGAAGATCAAGAGTGGGCTTCTGTTTCCCAAAGCCTGGTGTGGCTGTGGACTGTACATATCAGGGGTGGGAGGGGAAGGAGGTTAGAGAGGAGGAACCATTAAGGACCTGGGCGCTGAGTTTCTGCTCTCTGGTACTATCTGCTTTAGCAAGAGTTATTTAAAACAGTTTTACAAGCACGGCCTACTGAGCAGGTTCTGAAAACAAGGGGTGGGTCACTGACTCTGAACTGGAACCCATCGAGATAGCTGTGATTGTCTCTCAGGCCCTTGCAAAGGGCTGGTTCCCAGCTCTATCCTGGTGGGTGTGCAGGGCACCGAAGGGAGAGCTTTAGCCTCCATCACCTGCCATCCCAAGCAAGAGTGGACACCTGGGGTTCCTAGGCGCGTTGAGGTGGGACCAGGAATGTGTATGTATAACACATGGAGAAGGACCATGTGTAGGGTGGGGAGAGAAGCTCCCACATGTGGAATGGAAGCCCTTTGCATTGGCCAAGGGCAGAGGTGGGAGATTGACGGTTCATTTCTCCTTGGCTCTGGCCCTTAGCTACGGGGAAGCCTAGAGAGAGGACACTTGGCAAGTTTAGGATGGGAAGCAGGGTTAAGCCTGGCTGTGCTATTCAGACCTGTGCAGCCCTGATTTTGGGGATTGGGCCCAAGGAGCCGTGAGTCTTTGGCTTGACACTAGGGGCTTTACATGGCCAGGTCTCATATGGGATTTGGAGAGGGCATTTTTCCTAACACTGATACTACAAGTCACCAATACTACTGATGCCTTAAGATGCTAGAAAGCCTTGGAGAGTGGAGGCAGCAGAGATGGGAATGGAGGTCTGAAGAAGCTTGCCGCTGAAGGGGAGTGTGTTTGGGAAAGTCAAGAGTGGTAGGATTGGTTGGCCGGGTGCAGTGACTCACACCTGTAATCCCAGTACTTTGGGAGGCTGAGGCTGGTGGATCACTTGAGGTCAGAAGTTCGAGACCACCTTGCCAAAATGGTGAAACCCTATCTCTACTAAAAATATGGGGGGAAAAAAGGGTGCTAGGATTGGGCCAGTTAAGAGCAGGGGAGACCTGGCCGGGCACGGTGGCTTACGCCTGTAATCTTAGCCCTTTGGGAGGCTGAAGTGGGTGGATCACAAGGTCAAGAGATTGAGACCATCTTGGCCTACATGGTGAAACCCCGTCTCTACTAAAAATACAAAAATGAACTGGGCATGGTGGTGTGTGCCTGTAGTCCCAGCTACTTGGGAGGCTGAGGCAGGAGAATCGCTCGAACCCGGGAGGCAGAGGTTGCAGTGAGCCGAGATCGCGCCACTGCACTCCAGCCTGGTGACACAGCAAGACTCCGTGTCAAAAAAAAAAAAAAAAACAAAGAGCAGGGGAGACCTATTAGTATGGTGACCACGTGTCCTTTGCCTAGGCAGTCTAGGTTTATGCTTGTTTTCCAGTGAATTAGACCCCCTTCCACTTCGCAAAAAAGTCCTGGTTTAGATGCTATAATCACCAAACATACCAGGAAGCAATATTCCTGGGTCTTGCTTCCCTATCTTCAGGTCTTGGTGGGCCAAATTCTTGGGACCAGACCAAGGTGGCCTGCCTCAGTAAGAAGGAAGGACTGAAGAGTGGCCCATTTCAGAGGAGCAGGCTGGTGGGGGCCAGCCAGAAAGTAGTTCCCTTTTGGGGAAGATGTTGGACATTTATTACTTGTGGTAACCAGCCTAGGCACTGTGTTGTCAGGACAGCAGGTGAGCCACTTTAGGGATGAAAGTGCAGGGGTGGGTGGGTGCCCAGATGACCAAGGCCAGCCACCATGATGGGGTAGGGCCTGGTTATCTGTGTTCAAGAAGCGAATCCCACCCCAGCGCCAGCACTAGCTCTCTCTATATGTATGTATTTTCCCTGTACAATGTTTTATAAAAGAGATCACTAATTTATCTGCTGTGCTAAGGCCTGAGGAGTGATGTCTAGACTCTCAACTGTATATTGCTCTGGGGTGGGCAGAGAAGACTGAGTCTCACTTGACTTGGAAAATAAACGGCCAGTTTGGACTGGCCTCCAGCTCCGTGGCTGTGTTTGTCTAACAAGGATTTGGGTAACTATTGGATACAAGCCACTATGCTTAGCATGGATAGACTGCCATCAGCTCACCCACATGACTCCTGTTCATGGCAAGCTAATAGTCTGTCTAGTGGAGGAGAGGACTGAAAAAGAGCACACAAAAACATCAAAAATTACAAGTAGTAAGAAGGAAAGGAACAGGGAACATGAGAGAATAGCTAGATGTGGGGAGAAGAATGGATTTACTTTAACAGGGTGGTCAGGGAAGGCCTCTTGTGGTGGTGACATACTGATTTAGGCAAAGCATCCAGCACGTGCCTAGCGCTTAGTAGATCAACAAATGGCATCTTTGGGTGATGGCTACCTCACATTCGTATGTGGCCCATCACAATTTTCCATAAAGCTTTTTTTATTTTAAGGCCATCTTGACGTCATACTTTTAGAATATTTTATTTTATTATTATTATTGTAGACGGAGTCTTGCTCTGTCACCTAGGCTGGAGTGCAGTGGCACCATCCTGGCTCACTGCAACCTCCACCTTCCAGGTTCAAGCGATTCTCCTGCTTCAGCCTCCCGAGTAGCTGGGACTACAGGCATGTGCCACCACGTCCAGCTAATTTTTGTATTTTTTAGTGGCAACGAGGTTTCACTATGTTGGCCAGGCTGTTCTTGAACTCCTGACCTTGTGATCCACTTGCTTCGGCCTCCCAAAGTGCTGGGATTGCAGGCGTGAGCCACAGCACCCGGCCCCCAATTTATTTTTTTTCCAGAAAAGAAAACCAGAAAAGTCATCTTGAGACAGTGTTAGAGAAAGCGTTGTGTTTCCTCCTCCGAGTGTTTTGTGGGGACTTTATGGGAAAAGGAAGATGACTCACTTACTCTGAAATTTGGGCTTCCAGGAAGGGCCTCTCCCATCCTTGGTGCCTCCTCGTTCTCCTGTCTCTCACTGTCCCCCAACATATACCATGATGTCCTCATTCTGGAAACCCCGAGTCGGGATAGTGGCTCGGGCCCTTCATCTGGCTTTTCTCCCCGCCTTGCTCCCTTCTAACATTTTCTCCCTCATCTGACATGGGAGGGGCAATGGTTAACCTAGGAGGGAGGGCAGAGAACAAGGGCCTCACATCCTGGCTCTGCCTCTGACAAGCTGTGTGACCGGGGTGTCAGCTGACTCATCGGAGAAATGGGGAGGGTGGACTTGGGCCTTGTCTGGATATTAAACTTTGTTTGGTCCCTGACCTCTTTGAGAAACTGATGCACGCTTCTCAAGAGGCCACAAGTGCATTTTATACACTATTTCAGGCACTCCACAGATTCCCCCAGATTCAGGCTCCACAGGCTTCACGTTGAAAACTCCTTAAGTGGCCGGGCGCGGTGGCTCAAGCCTGTAATCCCAGCACTTTGGGAGGCCGAGGCGGGTGGATCACGAGGTCAGGAGATCGAGACCATCCTGGCTAACATGGTGAAACCCCGTCTCTACTAAAAATACAAAAAACTAGCCGGGCGTGGTGGCGGGCGCCTGTAGTCCCAGCTACTCGGAGGCTGAGGCAGGAGAATGGCGTGAACCTGGGAGGCGGAGCTTGCAGTGAGCCGAGATCGCGCCACTGCACTCCAGCCTGGGTGACACAGCGCGAGACTCCGTCTCAAAAAAAAAAAAAAAAAAAAGAAAACTCCTTAAGTGACAGTGGTCAAGGTACCCGCCAACACTTATTTAACCTTGACAGTTTGCAAAGTTCCTTCTCTCTCTCATTTACCTGTGACTATCCTCTAAAATGTGCCGGCCATGTAATACTCCTAATTCCATTTTGCTGATGAGGAAACGAAGGCCCCCGGGAAGACATGTGAGTTGCTCAGAATGACCCGTCTGACTGGAAACCCTGTTCTTTCTACGTGACTCATCACAGCTGCCTCCCTTATAGCTGTAACCACTCTCCCCACCCACTTATCCTCTCCCAGTCGTACCCCCCAAACTTTACCTCTTTTAGAGTGGCGGTGGAGGAGAGGCTGAGTGGGCTAGAGCTACCCTGGTGCCAAAACAAGATGAATGGGCATGGGTGGGGCAGATGTTCCTGGATCAGATTGGCCACACCTTGGTTTCTGAAGCCTTTTCACTATTCCCTGGGCCAGAACCCCACCCCACCTCTCTTGTGAAGCCCAGCCTGGCCCAAAGCAACAGCTAGGACAGGTCCCTGGAAAAGCTGAGCTGGAAGCCTGGGGCCTGGCGTCAGCAATATGTAAAGGGGCCTGTCCTGGAAAAGGTCAAGCTCAGCTTTTGTCACGGCCAGGCTTGTTGAAGGAGAGAGGCTTCCTCTCACTCCAGGTGAGCCCTTCTGTGCAAAGCTGTAGGACAGAGGTGGCTCCAGAACCTGGAGGGGTGAGGGAGAGGCCACCTCACTGCTGAGCTGTCAGGCAGGCCTGCCCCCACCTGCTCACCCACCTGCCTACCCCGGCAGCCTGTGGCCGCTTCCATTTCTGCAGCTCAAAGGCCATCATCAGTCAGCTGTACGGGCGGGATGGGCACTGGCACCCGTCAGAGAGCCCGGGCCTCCTCCCTCCGAAGCCCCAGGGATGGCCAGATTCTGAGCCCTGCTGTTGGGGCCTCTGGGATGCTTTTTGCCAGCGATGTGAGAAAAGGTGCTCTTCTGGCAGAGGGGAAGAGACCAAGGCAATTTATTATGAATACTCCCTCATTGCATGGATAATCCTGTGCTCCTCTGCCCAGTTCCCACACCTCTGGAAACTTCACTCACATTTAGCACAGATGAGCCACTCCTCCCTCCTTCCCCTTCTTGAGAACCGTTCTCTGAGCCTGTGCGGAACAAGGTGCTCCGATTCTCTGTCTTGCACGCTGCCTTCTTTCCTCCCTCCAGGTGTCTCCCTGTCCACCCTGTCCTCGGCTCTCCACTCCTTCTCTAGTTTCTTCCTTAGGAGACAGTGTCACCCCTCACGCTCACCTGTAACCAGGGGTCCATATTTCTAACTTTGGAAGTGCCTCCTGGATATGTCCACGTGGGTGCCTGGCCATCCACTCAAATCCAACCTCTCTAAAAAGTGATTCTCCCCTACTTCTCACACAATTGTGTGGCCACAGCAGCCAGACCAATGGCTCCAAACTACCCCCAAATACTCATCCCCGCCTCACTGCTTGGGCTCCCTTGGCTTCCCCTAGGCCAGCTTACACTCAAGGCCCAGCTTGGATTAGAGCTCCTACAGGAAGCCTTCCCCAGCCCTGCTCTGCTCGGAGACCTCTTCCTCCTCCATACCTACCTCTCCCACTTCTGTGGCAGCCTCTTCTTTATCCTCAGGCTTCAGCTCAGACATCCCTCACCTACGAGGCCACAGCAGCTCCTGCCGAAGCTTCCCACAGCCCCTGCTGGTTTCCTTCCCCCAACTAGTGTTACTTGGTCTACATCTCTCTCCCAGTAACGTATAAGCTCCACAATGTAAGGACTGCCTCACTCATCACGGTATCCCCAGCATCCAGTGCTGCTCCTGGCACTAGCAGGTACTCAGTATATTGAGTTTATTGATGAATACAAGTTAGTACTGAATCAGATATCATCAAGCACTGTGTAAGTTCCTTGGCTGGGCGCAGTGGCTCACGCCTGTAAACCCAGCACTTTGGGAGGCCGAGAGGGGTGGATCACCAGGTCAGGAGTTCAAGACCAGCCTTACCAACATGGTTAAACCCCATCTCTACTAAAAATACAAAAAATTAGCTGGGCGTGGTGGTACGCGCCTGTAATCCCAGCTACTTAGGAGGCTGAGACAGGAGAATCGCTTGAACCTGGGAGGCGGAGCTTGCAGTGAGCCAAGATCACACCACTGCACTCCAGCCTGGGTGACAGAGCGAGACTCCATCTCAAAAAAAAAAACAAAAAAACAAAAAAAAAAAAACGTTCCTCAAGGGCAAAGGCCATGTCTCCAGTGGACTCATGAATACCTAAACTTATCCTTTCTAAGTTGTGGAACTTCATCTAATGCTGAGGTTATCAGGCTGCGAGAAGGTTTAGTTTTAGGGATGAGTTTCTAAGGTCTCATCATAAAGGTGTCCAGATGCCTTGGAGTGGCTCCTGCCTGGTGGGCTGAGATACTGCATCCTCTAAGTAGAGACATGAGCTGGGATGTGATGGCACCAGGTGAGGGAGTTCTGGTCCTCAGAAAGGGCTAAGGCGTGGGGATCTCAGGCAGCCCTCTGCACCCCACCAGTGAGCCAGCCACAGGGCGGCTAGCTCCAGTAATCCAAGTGATTTGCACTCTGTTCCTTTTTCCCTTTTGAGCTCCTTTGGTCTTCAGCAAACTTACTTGGTGCCACAGCCCATCTCAGCTGTGGACCAAGGGTAAACTTTCTGTCACATGTGGGCCAGAGAACTGAGAAGGGGCCAGGGCGGCAGAAGCCAGCCAGACCCGACCTGTTCACCAGCCCTCCCCACCTGCAGAGCCCACCTTCAAGAGGAAAGCCGTATGGTTCTAGGTTTGGTTTTTATTAAGGAACGGGCTCCCTGCACGAGGTTCTCAGGGCCTAGCAGGGGTCTAAGCACAGAGTGGGGACCCAATAGACTTGCTGTTTTGAATCTCTTCCACCTCAGTATAGGATCATTAGCCCTAATGCTACTCCCAGAAATGGGATACTTGCTTCTCTTTTTTTTTTTTTTTCCTGAGGCAGGGTCTTGCTCTGTCGCCCAGGCTGGAGTGCAGTAGTGCCCTCATAGGTCACAGCCTCCGGAGCCCAAGTGATCCACCTCAGCCTTCCAAGTAGCTGGGACTACAGGCATGCACCACCAGGCCTGGCTCATTTTTTTTTTTTTTTTTTTTTCTTTTTTGAGATGGAGTCTTGCTTTGTCGCCAGGCTGGAGTGCAGTGGTGTGATCTCGGCTCACTGCAACCTCTGCCCTCTGGGTTCAAGCGATTCTCCTGCCTCAGCCTCCTGAGTAGCTGGGATTACAGGCACCTGCCACCACGCCCGGCTACTTTTTGTATTTTTAATAGAGACAGGGTTTCACCAGGCTGGTCTTGAACTCCCGACCTCGTGATCCACCCGCCTCGGCCTCCCAAAGTGCTGGGATTACAGGTGTGAGCCACTGTGCTCTGCCTAATTTTTTTTTTTTTTTTGAGACGGAGTCTTGCTCTGTCACCCAGGCTGGAGTGCAGTGGCCGGATCTCAGCTCACTGCAAGCTCCGCCTCCCGGGTTTACGCCATTCTCCTGCCTCAGCCTCCCGAGTAGCTGGGACTACAGGCGCCCGCCACCTCACCCAGCTAGTTTTTTGTATTTTTTTAGTAGAGACGGGGTTTCACCGTGTTAGCCAGGATGGTCTCAATCTCCCGACCTCGTGATCCGCCTGTCTCGGCCTCCCAAAGTGCTGGGATTACAGGCTTGAGCCACCGTGCCCGGCCTCTGCCTAATTTTTGTTTTTATTTATTTTTTTTTTATTTATTATTTATTTATTTATTTATTTATTTTTTTTGAGACGGAGTCTCGCTCTGCCGCCCAGGCTGGAGTGCAGTGGCCCGATCTCGGCTCACTGCAAGCTCCGCCTCCCGGGTTCCCGCCATTCTCCTGCCTCAGCCTCCCAAGTAGCTGGGACTACAGGCGCCCGCCACCTCGCCCGGCTAGTTTTTTTGTATTTTTAGTAGAGACGGGGTTTCACCGTGTTAGCCAGGATGGTCTCGATCTCCTGACCTCGTGATCCGCCCGTCTTGGCCTCCCAAAGTGCTGGGATTACAGGCTTGAGCCACCGCGCCCGGCCTGTTTTTATTTTTTTATAGAGACACAGTCTCATTATGTTGTCCAGGCTGGTCTTGAACTCTTGGGCTCAAACAATCCTTCTGCCTCAGCCTCCCAAAGTGCTGGGATTACGGGCAAGAGCCACCGCACTCATACTCCCTTCTCATTCTTGAAAGTGGAATGTCTTCAATCTTGTCTACTGCAGACTGAGCCTTCTGACTCCTTTCAACCTTCCTCACTGCAAAGGAGCATCTCCTGCCACTTTTCATTGTTGCCTTAGTTTATTTTCTGAGTCATTCAAGAGAGTTTGGTAGGCTCCTGCTTTCTCTCTCTCTCTCTGGGCTACCCCATCTGTCATCTTCCTGCCTTTTGGTTCACAACTTTCCAGCATGTGTTCTAATAGCTAAGGGCAGCATGGAATTCCACCAATGCAATTCAACACTGTGAGGGGGCGCTACTCACTACAAGCCAAGGAACCTCGCAAGAGGCTCACAATTGAGTGTGGAAGACAGACATACACACAAATAACTGGACTATGGAGCAGGAGAATGCCAAGCTCTCCCACCCAGGAGAGACTGGTGGCCCAAGAGAGCATGGGACCACATGGGGCACTGGTGGGCTGTCCTTGTGGTTGCTCTCTCTTGCTGGCCTGTGACCCTTGTGGGAGCACGTGCATGAACTGGGCAGAGGAATGAGCGATGCCCTTTGTGTGCTTATTTTTCCTACAGAGCGAGCTGTCTTTCGGTGACCTCTCTTGGCCATTTAAAGCTGCTCTTGACATTCACTTTAACTGGATTCTCCAGGGAGAGGGGAGGGGAGTGAGCAGAAGGCACCTGTGTAATTTACCCTGGTGTCCAGCACCACGGTCTTAGTCTGGCATCCCCGTGTGTGCATGTGGAGTGGGCATTAGCCAACTGGTGGCACTTTGCTCACAAGTGCCTGAAGTTCGTGTGGCTGGTGGGGTTCAGGTTCAGATTGAGATCCATCTGAGGTTGACATGGCTCCTGCTAGGATCCAGGCACAAAGCTAAGTGCTATCCGGCACACCAGTCATTCTCAAACTCAGAAGTGCATCAGAAGCACTTGTCAAAACACAGGTTTCTGGGACTTGTTCCAAAGCTCCTGATTCAGTGGGTTTGGGGTGCGGCTGGGGAATTCATATGTCTTTCTTTTTTTTTTGGTTTTTGTTTTCTGAGATGGAGCCTCTGTCTACCAGGCTGGAGTGCAGTGGCGCAATCTCGGCTCAGTGCAACAGCAATTCTCCTGCCTCAGCTTCCCAAGTAGCTGGGATTACAGGCACCCACCACCATGCCCAGCTAATTTTTGTATTTTTAATAGAAATGGGGTTTCACAATCTTGGCCAGGCTGGTCTCGAACTCCTGACCTCAGGTGATTCACCTGCCTTGGCCTCCCACAGTGCTGGGATTACAGGCGTGAGTCACCATGCCTGGCCGGGAATTCACATTTCTAACAAGTTACCAGGTGAGGCTGCAAGTCTTGATGGTACAGGGACGGCACTTCGAGAACCCCTGCTGTGCAGCGGCACTTCGAGAACCCCTGCTGTGCAGTGTCATGTGTCATCACCTCATCTCCCTTGGGGCAGATAGTGCCATGCCCAGCTTACCAAAGAAGAAACCACAGCCTCTGCAGGCCAACTGACCTTGCCAAGGCCACACAGCTGGAGGGTGCTAGGGAGTCAGACAGCACCTGCTGCACTGCCTTTTGCCCCCAGGGCAATGGGGTTGGGGTGGTTGTGACAGCACTCTCCAAATTTTTGTTCCAGAGAGGGCAGTAAGTAGAGAGGGCAGGCTTGGGGTAAGCAGTACTGGGAGGTGGTCATAGAGTCACTGTTAGGCTGACAGTCATTCCTTGGGTGGCCATAATGTTTTAAAGACACTTTCAGCAAGGTGCAGTGGTGTATGCCTATAGCCCTAGCTACTTGAGAGGCTCGCTTGAGCCCAGGAGTTTGAGACTGGCCTAGGCAACATAGTGAGACCTCATCTCAAAAAATATTTAAAAATAAAAATAAGATACTTTTGCATCTCTCTCTCTCTCTCTCTATCTCTCTCTCTCTCTCTCAGAGACAGGGTCTTACTCTGTTGCCCAGGCTGGTGTGCAGTGGCATGATCATGGCTCACTGAACCCTTGAACTCCTGGGCTCAAGTGATCCTCCCACCTCAGCCTCCTGAGTAGCTGGGACTACAGGTGCGCGCCACCATGCCTGACTAATTAAAAACATGTTTTTTTTTTTTTTTTAAAAGATGGGGTGTCGACCGGGCATGGTGGCTCACACCTGTAATCCCTGCACTTTGAGAGGTTGAGGTGGGCGGATCATGAGGTCAAGAGATCGAGACCATCCTGGCCAACATGGTGAAACCCCTCTCTACTAAAGATACAAAAAATTAGCTGAGCGCGGTGGTGGGCACCTGTAGTCCCAGCTACACGGAAGGCTGAGGCAGGAGAATGGCGTGAACCCGGGAGGCGGAGCTTGCAGTGAGTGGAGATTGCGCCACTGCACTCCAGCCTGGGCGACAGAGCGAGACTCTATCTCAAAAAAAAAACAAACAAAAAACAAAAATTAGCTGGGCGTGGTTGCGCGCACCTGTAGTCTCAGCTACTCGGGAGGCTGAGGCAGGAGAATCACTTGAACCCAGGAGGCGGAGGTTGCAGTAAGCCGAGATTGCACCACTGCACTCCAGCCTGGCGACAGAGTGAGAATCTGTCTCAAAAAAAAAAAAAAAAAAAGATGAGGTGTTGCTGTGTTGCCCAGGCTTGCTTCTGTTTCAATCAAGCCTCATGATAGTGGTCAGCAAGCACTCACAATGGATGCTACACTGTCTCCCTGACCCTCTCCCTTTCTAGGACTAAAGCTTTCACACCCCAGCCAGCAGCTGGCAGTCCCTCCCCAGGAATTGTCCTTCCAGGGGAGAGTCACCTCACCCAAGGTCATGCCCATTTCCTAGAGGCAGCTCACATTCACTAAGTCCCTCCCCTCAATGCAGAACAACTCTGAAGGTCCTTGCAGACCAGGGCGCCCCTCCATTGCAAGTGCAGGCAGCCCAGCTTTGCTCTGTGCCCACTTCTCCCTCTCCCACACGGGTGTGCGTCCTGAGGGCACTCCCAGCAATCTTGCTGCACGCAAACCTCAGTCTCCTGGGGAGCCTGTCCTGCAACAACTTATTAGGTACCAGGCACGATTCTAAGCACTTTACGCATATGATTTCATACGATCCTCCCAACAACCCCAAGAGGCAGGCACTTTTGTTACCAAAGGCTCTGTAACTTGTCCAAGGTCACTGAGCTAGCAAGCCAGAGAGCCAGGGTTGTTATGCAGGGAGTTGGGCTCTGGGGCTCTGAAATGTTACAACGCTGTCTTCCAGAACATTCCTATAGTCTAGCTTGAGGAAATTCGACAAAACAAACAGTGAAGATGTATTCTGATTGATTTGAGGGGGAAAAGAATCTCGGCCAGGTATGGTGGCTCACGCCTGTTATCCCAGCACTTTGGGAAGTTGAGGCGGGTAGATCATTTGAGGTCAGGAGTTCAAGACTAGCCTGGCCAACATGGTGAAACCCCTCTCTACTAAAAATACAAAAATTGGCTGGGCGTGGTGGTGGGCACCTGTAATCCCAGCTACTCAGGAGCCTGAGGCAGGAGAATCGTCTGAATCCAGGAGGTGGAGGTTGCAGTGAGCCGAGATCAGTGCCATTGCACTCCAGCCTGGGTCCTAGGGCAAGACTCCGTCTCAAAAAAAAAAAGGAAACAATATTGACAAAACCAAAAAGAACACAACCACCAGATGGGATGAAGCTGTTCAGGAAGGCAGGGAACTGCAGTCCAACAATCCTTTCAATTATTCTAGATGGGTTTTTTCCTTGGATCTATCGAGAGGTAAGCCTGGGATAATAGACATGACATCCTCAACTCTCACCCACCCTGATGACCTCCAGCCCTCCCCCGAATACCACTCATGGAGCCAGCTACCAACTCAGTGTTTCCACTTGGCTGCCTAATGGCATCTCACACTTAACAGGTGCACAGCTGAACACCTGAGTCCCGCCTGGCCTCCCACACCCAGAGCCTTCTCCACCTCAGGGTGTGGAGCCGCATTCTTCCCTGACAACTCTTCACACACCACTTCCAATCCCTTGGCAAATCTTGTCAGTTTAACTTTAAGATAAACCTACCATTTCTTTCTTTCTTTTATTTATTTATTTTTTTGGAGACGGGGTGTGGCTCTGTGGCCCAGAGTGCAGTGGCGCGATCTCGGCTCACTGCAAGCTCCACCTCCCGGGTTCACGCCATTCTCCTGCCTCAGCCTCCCGAGTGGCTGGGACTACAGGCGCCCGCCACCGCGCCTGGCTAATTTTTTTGTTTTGTATTTTTTAGTAAAGATGGGGTTTCACCATGTTAGTCAGGATGGTCTCGAACTCCTGACCTCGTGATCCACCCACCTCAGCCTCCCAAAGTGCTGGGATTACAGGAAGTCAATTCTTAACACAGCGTCCAGGATGAGCCTGTTAAACCTAAATCAGGTAATCTTACTCCTCTGTTTGGCCCACCCCTTCATAGTAAACACTATTATCATTAGGATGCCCACAAGACCCCACGTGCTCCCACCCTCTCTCACTCCTGCCCCTTACCACTCCATGCTGGCCACACTGAACTTCTTAAATACGCTAAGCCCACTCTTGCCTCAGGGCTTTTGCAGTGGCTATCCTGTGCCACCCAATGCTCTTTTCCATTGGTCTCAATTCAAATGTCACCCTCTTGGAGAGGACAGGCCTTCCATAATCACTCCATTAAAGGACCATATCCCAGGCTGGGCATGGTGGCTCATGCCTGTAATCCCAGCACTTTGGGAGGCTGAGGTGGGTGAATGGCTTGAGACCAGGAGTTTGAGACCAACCTGGGCAACATGGTGAAACCCTGTCTGTACTAAAAATAAAAAAAAATAGCAGGGCATGGTGGCGTGCACCTATAGTCCCAGCCACTTGGGAGGCTGAGGTGGGAAGATTGATTGAGCTGGGCCAATTGAGTGAGCTGAGATCACACCACTGCACTCCAGCCTGGGTGACACAGAGAGACCCTGTCTCTAAATAAATAAATAAAGGGCAATGCCCTTCCTCTTCTACACCCTCTATTCTCATTACCCTGCTTAATTTTTTTCCTCAGCATTCATTGCCATCTTATATATGTTTATTTGTTTATTCCTGGCCCTCTTCCTCCTCATGCCCAAACTGACTCATTTAAAGTCCATTTGCCACTGGTTCTGCTTTTTAATTTCTTTCTTTTTTTCCACAGATGAAGTCTCACTCTGTTGCCCAAGCTGGAGTGCAGAGGCACAATCTCAGCTCACTGCAACCTCCACCTCCCGGGTTCATGCGATTCTCCTGCCTCAGCCTCCTGAGTAGCTGAGACTACAGACACGCATCACCATGCTTGGCTAATTTTTTTGTATTTCTTAGTAGAGACGGGGTATCGCTATATTGGCCAGGCTGGTCTCAAACTCCTGACCTCGTGATCCACCCCCCTTGGCCTCCTAAAGTGCTAGGATTACAGGCGTGAGCCACCGCGCCCCACCTGCTTTTTAATTTCATAGATTGTTGTTATTTATTATTTTTGTTATAAGCTGCTTCTAATCCATTATGGAATAAAAAGATACATAACAAAGGAACCAGATCATTATCACCCAGCTTAAGACAGAACCATTAATTAGACCAGTGCTTCTAATATTTTTCCTCCCAGATTGCCAAACAAACAAACAAAAGGAGCAAATAGACATGCCCGCCCACCCCCTCGAGCTTTAGGAGAGAAGCCTGAAGCTGCCACTAAAAAAGCAAAATGTCCTTGAGACTTTACTTTTCATGGGCGTTCTACACTATATTTCCTAATGTATTTACATGTATTCAATTATAAAACTTCTCCTCAAAGTTTTCCAGTAAAAATAACCCCACCAATAACTGCTCCATGTAAAACGCTACTGATGTGGGGTCCTGGGGGTCCCTGTCCACCCTCGCCCCAGGGACCTTCACCCATGGTTGGGAGTTGGCGAGGAGGGACTGGAAATATCCCTTCCATTGGGGAAGTGAATTGGCTGGAGCTAGATAGGGCCTCGCCAGAGTCTTGAGTTCTAGTTCCAGCTCTGACACCTACTACAGTAGCTCAGTAACCTTGGGCAGGTCCCTCCATTGTAATTTGGCCTGAGTTTCCTAAAAGATTTGAGGTTTTGTTTGTTTGTTTGTCGAGACAGAGTCTCACTCTGTCTCCCAGGCTGGAGTGCAGTGGTGCCATCTCGGCTCACTGCAACTTCTGCCTCCTGGGTTCAGGCGATTCTCCTGCCTGAACCTCCCGAGCAGATGGGATTACAGGCACCCGCCACCACCCCCGGCTAACTTTTGTATTTTTAGTAGAGATGGAGTTTTACTATGTTGGCCAGGCTGGTCTCAAACGCCTGACCTCAGGTAATCCGTGCACCTCAGCCTCCCAAAATGCTGGGATTACAGGCATGAGCCACCGTCCCTGGCTGGGTTTGGGTTTTTAAGCTTAGTTTCCACCAGGCTGAATGTAACCATAGGCCTTACACTTCTGAACATGATCAGATGGAAGAAGAAAGAAGATGGTGTCCGGGCGCGGTGGCTCACGTCTGTAATCCCAGCACTTTGGGAGGCCGAGGTGGGCGGATCACCTGAGGTTGGGAGTTCGAGACCAGCCTGACCAACATGGAGAAACCCCATCTCTACTAAAAATACAAAATAACTGTTCGTGGTGGCACACGCCTGTAATCCCAGCTACTCAGGCGGCTGAGGCAGGAGAATCGCTTGAACCCGGGAGGCGGAGGTTGCAGTGAGCCAAGATCTCGCTGCTGTACTCCAGCCTGGGCAACAACAAGAGCACAACTCAGTCTCAAAAAAAAAAACAAAAAAGAAAAAGAAAGAGGATGGTGGTGAGAGCGGGACTGGGGCTGGACAGCTGGCGATTGCATTGGGTGGCTGGCGGATGCCCTGGCAGGGCATGGGCTGAGGCAGGGAGGCTTCAGGGGGTTGGTGCTCCTGGGAGGACCCTGAGCTGGGGCCTGCTCGGGCTTGGCTGTCTTCTGTGCCATAGAAAGCTCTGCAGTGAAGGGGGCTGGAGGGCCCAGGCTATTTCTGGAGCTGGGCTTTCCTGGAGGTGAGGAGGGTGCCCATCCAATCTTCCAAAAGAGGGCAGAGCTACCAACTCATCAGTGCCAACATCTGAATCACAGGCCAAGAACGCAGCTCTCCTACATCACCCTCTCCTCTCCCTCGCCACTGAGGCACCTATGAACCACAGTGCAACACTTCCCATTCCTGCGTGTCACTAGCACTCTCCAGAGGTATGCTTGGTCCATAGCCTAGCCCCTGCCCACCCATCAGGTGACCACATCTCTGAGGAGAGAGGCAGCTCACCTGGGAAGAATGTCAATTCTTCCACAAGGATCACGCTTGTCATTTTTTTTTTTTTTTTTTTCCTGAGATGGAGCCTTGCTCTGTCGCCAGACTGGAGTGCAGTGGCGCGATCTTGGTTCACTGCAACTTCTGCTTCCTGAGTTCAAGCGATTCTCCTGCCTTGGCCTCTTGAGTAACTGTAACTGGGACTACAGGTACAAGCCACCACACCCAGCTAATTTTTGTATTTTTATTAGAGAAGGGGTTTCACCATGTTGGCCAGGATGGTCTCGATCTCTTGATCTTGTGATCTGCCTGCCTCAGCCTCCCAAAGTGCTGGGATTACAGGCGTGAGCCACTGTGCCCGGCCCACACTTGTCATCTGTAATACCACATCTCTCCATGATACCTCCGAGGCATTATGAGCCTGCTCTATCGATGAGGAAGGTGAGACTCAGAGCAATTTGGTCACTTGCAGCTGACTGAGCTGTCAGGTAGGGGCTGGCCACAGACCTGCCAGGCATCTTTCCTCCCTGTCACTGTGCTCCGCGTTTAAGGGTGGGAAAGGGGGTAAGAATCTCAGGGAAGTGAAAAAGAAAACCAGGAAAACTTAAACAAGGATACAGAACATGCATTTCATAAGCCACCCCCTGTGTAATAACAAAAGAATAGATACCTGTATTCCTAGAATAGCTTTGAAGGAGCACATAAGACCAGTGATAGTAGCTGTTTCTGGAGTGGGGCATGGGGTGACTGAAGAAATGGAATGAGAAGGAAGAAGGTGTAGTTTGTAACTGATTTATTCTTTTGTAGCTTTTGAGTTTTGTGCTGTGTCTATTTATTATATGAGTTAATATAAAGTACTTAAATTAGTACCTGGCACATAGTAAGTGCTATATAAATGTAAGCACTATGTAGATACAAGCTATTATTATTTTTAAATCATGTAAAATTCTTTTGAGGAGAGACAGGGAGAGGGGAGTGGGTGAGGCACTGTTCTGGGCTTTGAGTTGGAACTGGCTATGTGGCCAGGCCCTGTGAGGAGAGGCAGGGTTCCTGGGCACCTCCAAGAGCTCAGGAGGGATGCAGGCCTCCTTCAGACAAGCTGAGGACACACTCCCTGACCAGACCCCAGAGTTCCAGAGCATTCTGGGAAGCCAGAGGAAGGCTTCAGGCGAGGCCACGAGACATGGCGCACTCGGGCTCTCGAGGGAGGGCTCTGAGAGGAGAGAGACTATTTCAGAGGGCATGGCAGAACCCGCCCTGGGCTCCTTGAGGACAGGATTTACATCCTCCGGATTGGCTGAATGACCTTCCCAATGGCTGCACCTGGCCCGTCACCTGGGCGATCTGACAAGCTTGTGGGGTAGCACCTGCACCAGCAAGGGCTGGAAGGAGCACAGAGCTTGGGTTTCCTTCCATGTGTGTCTTTCTCGACCTTTGTGGCTGCTCCCCTGGTGACCAATGTCCTTGGGGAGCACTTGGTAGCTTAGGACAAAGTCTCACAATTCTCTAGAATGTATCCGGCCTGAGGAATGTAGGGTGAAAAAAACCACTTTGCTCGTTCTATTTGGATTGTCAGGAGAGGTTGGTGGAAGAGGGGGCAGCTTCTGGCACTGGAGAGGGGGTGCCTCAGATCAGGGGAGTGGCTTGTGATGATTTAAACGGTTTGTTTCTCCCCGGGAGAACTCAGAGTTCCTGAAGGAGTTGCTCACCTCACACATGTGCACCCCTGGAGAACAATCCCTGAAGTGAAAGCACATGGTGGCCACGGTGCTCCCGGCACAGGAGAGAAAGCCACGTTCTGTTCAGAACTTCTTGGCTCTCTCCTCAGCCACGCTTAGCGATGAGGACACTGTATTTCAAAATCACAATATGGAAAAGCGCACCTCAATCATAGTAACAGAAAATCAAGCGAAGGCTATTCTGAAATAGCATTTTTCACTTATCAGATTGGCAAAAGTGTAAAACACATGGCGTTGGCTAGGATGTAGGGAAATGGGCTGTTTTTCTGGAGGAAGGTGATATTGGCATGGCCTCTATGGAGAGCATTTGGCAATAGCTGCTGTCCTAGTCTGCTCAGGCTGTTCCAACAAAGTACTAGAAACCAGGTGGCTTATGAACAACAGAAATGTATTTCTCACAGTGCTGGACGCTAGGAAGCCCAAGATCAAGGCTGATTGGGCATCTGGAGAGGGCCTGTTTTCTGGCTCACAGACGGTGCCTTCTCACTGTGTCCTCACATGGTGGAAGGGGCGAGGCAGCTCTCTCTTTTTTCTTTTTGTGATGGAGTCTCGCTCTGTCACCAGGCTGGAGGGCAGTGGCGCGATCTTGGCTCACTGCAACCTCTGCCTCAGGTTTGAGCAATTCTCCTGCCTCAGCCTCCCAAGTAGCTGGGATTACAGGCATCCACCACAATGCCCAGCTAATTTTTGTATTTTTAGTAGAGATGGGGTTTCACCATGTTGGCCAGGCTGATCTCAAACTCCTGACCTCAAGTGATCCACCCACCTCAGCTTCCCAAAGTGCTGGGATTACAGGCTTGAGCCACTGTGCCTGGCCTCTCTGGGGGTTTTTAAACTAATTAATTGTTTTGTTTTTTAATTTTTGTGGAGATAGGGGTCTCGTCATGTTGCCCAGGCTGGTCTCAAACTCCTAAGCTCAAGTGATCCTCCTGCCTCAGCCTCCCAAAGCACTGGGATTGCAGGCATCAGCCACCGTGCCTGGCCTAGAGGCACTAATCCCATTCACAAAGGCTCTACTGTCATGACTTAATTACCTCCTCAAAGGCCCCATCTCCTAACATTATCACCTGGGGGATTTTAACGTAAATGTGGTGGGGGGGACACAAACATTTAGACCATAGTAGCTACCAATACAAGCTGGGAATTCTGCTTCTAGGAAATTGGCCTGCAGATATCCCAACAAACAAGTATTATGTCAGGGCAGCATTGTTTGCTGGAAATAGTCTCAATTTCTCTAAATAGAAAACTGGTCATAAATTAGGATAAGACATACAATGGAACACCCTGCAGCCACAAAAACAAATAAGGAAGTTCTTTACCTATCAGGAGTGACCTCCAAGAGATAGTAAGTGGGGAAAGAAGCAAGTGCAGAAGAGCTTATGCAGTATGCTACCATATGTGTAAAAAAAAAAGGGGGAACTGTGTCTGTATTTGCTGGATATGCACAGAATACCTCTAGAGGATGCTATCAACGGTTGCATGTTTCAAGGGGACGTGGAATCTCAGAACAGCTTTTGCTCTTTATGGAAGTCTCCATCTCCTTTAGTCTGGAGAGAGGCAATACCCCCTGACTCATCCAAGACAGGAGCCCACTCTGCTGCTCTCTGGATGCCATGGGTAGACATGTGGTTAGGAGACAGCAGGGTAGAGTCATGCCATGTAGTGGCTTGATGATCTAACACAAGGTACTTAACCTCTAAGCCTCTGTTTCCTCTTCTGTTAAACAGCAAAAATAATACTACTATTAATAAATGAGGCCAAGCGCAGTAGCTCATGCCTGTAATCCCAGCACTTTGGGAGGCTGAGGCAGATGGATCACCTGAGGTCAGGAGTTCGAGACCAGCCTGGCCAACATGGTGAAACCCTATCTCTACTAAAAATACAAAAATCAGCCAGCTGTGGTGGCATGTGCCTGTAAATCCTAGCTACTCGGGAGGCTGAGGCAGGAGAATCACTTGAACCCAGGAGGCGGAGGTTGCAGTGAGCAGAGATCACACCACTGCACTCCAGCCTGGGTGACAGGGGAGATTCCATCTCAAAAAAAAAATAATAATAAAATAAATAAATAAATAAATAAATAAATAAGTTGATACATGTGTAAATGGGGATAATAATTTTCCCAACCTCATTAGGATAGCATGAGGATGAACAGTTAATTTATGTGAAGTGCTTAGCACAGTGCCTGGCATATAAGAAGTGCTCAGCAAATGAATTTGTTCCAAATACATCGTGTTTTCTCCTTTGCACTTTTGACCCCTATGGGATCAACATGGAAACTTCTCAGCGAGGCCAATGAGGCCCTCAGGGTCTGTCTTCAACCTTCACTGCAACACTCAACCCTTGCCACTCCCTTGTACCCTGTGTACTCTGTTCACTCTGCCTAGAATGTCCTTCCTTCCTTTGCTTGTCTTGGTCAAAGTCCAGCTTAAATGTCACCAGCCCTGGGACGCTCTTCCGGAAGTCCCAGCCGAGAGTTTGTGTTCTCTCCTCTGTGATGGCAGAGTCCCTGGGTGCCCCTCTGTGGGGCATCATCACACAGAATGGTGATTATGTTCCCGGTTCCAGCTGATACACACACACTTGTTTGTTATAATAGAAGGAATTGGGGGAAAAAAATTTCAACTCCAACTCAAATAAAACTGCAATAAGACACAACTTTCTATCTATCAGAGTAGCAAAGTTCAGGGAGTTCTACACTGAAGTGACAAAGAGGCAGGGACTCGTGCAGGAGAGTCAACTGGTACACATTCTGAGACCTGGGCGACATCTGTCCACACTCAGTGGACACCCATAACAAAATGGCACAGGCAGAAAGCTGCTCGTTGCATCAATGCTTGAAAGAACAGAGGGCTGGAAACCACCTAAACGCCCATCAGTTGGGGACTGGAAAATAAGTTACGGTAGAATTATACAAAGGCCATGCAGCCACGAACCAGAGAAGCTCTTTATTACTGACACGGAACGTCACCAAAAAATACTGAGAAGTAGAAAATATAAGTATTTGCATTTGATGCACAGAATATTTCTGGAAGAATACATAAGGTCATATTAACAGTAACATAATAGCAGCTGCCAGGGATGAGGTCTGAGCCTCTGGGAAACAGGGGAGGAGGAAGATATTTTGTTATCACTTATATCTTTTTCTGTCTTTTAAATTTTATACTGCATACATATATTATCTATTCAAAATTAAACAACTTTTTAACAAAGAAGAAAAAGAAAAACTACTAATCAAATGGAGATGAGGTAGGCCACAAGCTCCAAGAGGAGGAAAAATACCTTAATGTTTTTTCCAGAAGCGCCAGAGTCCATGGCAAAGCTCTACCCTGGGCCAGCTGCCCCCACACTTGCACCTGGGCATGGGAAGTTGATGTTCGCAGAATTAAGAACTTTTTTCAGTATGCGCCTAAGTAAAACAGAAGAATGAGAAACCCACTATCAACAGCTGAGGAAAACTCATAAATGAATGCACAACAAAGTTCAAAAGAAATAGAATGTGTGGCCCCAGGACTCTTTCATTATGGCAAAAACTGACAAGGCTCAGGGGGTTCTTCTTGTACCCACAAAGCTGTTTGTAAGAGCCTCTGAAGCCCCTGTCCATCTATTTATTATTGATTTAGTATATGAATTTATGTACAATATATAATTTTAATCATAGTATACACATTATTTTTACATCTTGATATTTTCATTTAATATATAATTGACATTTTTCCATTTCATTAAGTACTCTTCCAAAACATAATGTTTAATGTTTCCACATTATTGAAACTTACGGATATGTAATCATTTATTAATAATTCTCCATTGTTGGGGGCTGGGCGCGGTGGCTCACGCCTGTAATCCCAGCACTTTGGGAGGCCAAGGCCAGCAGATCACTTGAGGTCAGGAGTTCGAAACCAGCCTGGCTAACAAGGCTCTTCTAAAACTACAAAAATTTACCGGGTGTGTGGCGGGCGCCTGTAATCCCAGCTACTCGGGAGGCTAATGCAGGAGAATTGCTTGAATCCAGGAGATGGAGGTTGCAGTGAGCTGAGATTGTCGCACTGCATTCCAGCCTGGGTAACAGAGCGAGGCTCTGTCTCAAAAAACAAACAAAAGAATTCTCCACTGCGGGACATTTAGCTAATTTCCAGTCTTTTGCTATTATAAATAAAGCTATGATGCACATCTTTGTATATAAATCTTGCTTTTTTCAACTTTTATTTTAGATATGGGGGATACATGTACAGGTTGGCTACATGGGCATATTGCACCCAGGTAGTGAGCATAGTACCCAGTAGGTAGGTTTTCGACCGAGGACCCTCCCTCCCTCCCCCCTCTCGTGGTCTGCAGCGTCTACTGTTTCCATGTTTATGTCCATGGGTGCTCAGTGTTTAGCTCCCACTTACAAGTGACAGAACATGCAGTATTTGGTTTTCTGGGTTCCTGTGTTAATTCGCTTAGGATTATGGCCTCTAGTTCCATCCATGTTGCTGTAAAGCACATGATTCTAATATTTTTTATGGCTATGCCCTGACCATCCATGTAAGAGCCTCTGAAGAACATCAAGAACTCACTGGGTAAAGCAGCTGGCGCGGGGCCCTTTCCAACCCTGAACCCCAGATGACCACGATGGGAAAGACCGTCCAGAGAAACCTACAGGAGGACCCACCAGTTCCAGTGACTCCTTCCGGGGGCAACCCTGATTCAGAGGTGGCATTCCCAAACTGCATCTGCCTAGGGGGAGGGACATCCTGAGGGCCAATGCCGCTGAGGGAGCCTCTGCTGGCTTCACAAGGGAGAAGGCTGGTTTCAGCTGACACCACACCAGCCTCCAAGCAGATGTTACAGGAGGGACTCGGAAGCCTCAGGAGCTGAGCTGGAGCACCCCAGACACCCCAGTTCAGTGGCTGAGTCCTCGCAGGCTGGGTGAGACAACACTCCCCTCACTGCCCTCCCACCTTCCCCCAGGCCATTTCCACCCTCCCGCTCCATACTCACCTCTTCCTGAAGCTTCACCTGCTAACCCCACCCCATTCGGAACTTGGCACAGGCTTCAGCCCTTGAGTCTTTTTTTTGTTTTTGTTTTTGTTTTGAGACGGAGTCTCACACTGTCACTTGGGCTAGCATACAGTGGTGCGATCTCAGCTCGCTGCAACCTCCGCCTTCTGGGTTCAAGCGATTCTCCTCCCTCAACCTCCGGAGTAGCTGGGATTACAGGCGCCTGCCACCACGCCTGGCTGATTTTTTTTGTATTTTTAGTAGAGACTGGGTTTCACTCTGTTGGCCAGGCTGGTCTCGAACTCCTGACCTCGTGATCCACCCACCTTGGCCTCCCAAAGTGCTGGGATTACAGGTGTGAGCCACTGCGCCTGGCCTCAGCACTTAAGTCCTAAAGTCCAGCCTTCCAATGACAGTTGTTCTCTGTCTTGGTGAATGGAGTTAAAACAGGTTCCTGTGTGTTTGCCTGTCTCCCTGACGACACTGCTAACTCCCCGGGGGAGGGGAGTCAGCTGCGGGTTTATATTTCCTCCCTCTCCCTTGGTACAGGCTCAGACTATGGGAAGGAGTCACACTTGGCCTTGCTGACAGGCTGGCCGGCTCTCTTGGGGCCAGGACTAACCTCCCCCAGGTCTTAGGGTGGCTAGCTGTCCCCTTACGGAACTGGGCTTGGCAAATGCCAAACTATGTGGACCTGACTGTAAGATAAATAGTATCCCCCATACCTGCTCCAGCCAGAATGATCCTGAGTCAGCTCCTGTCACTCCCTTGCTATCCGTCTCCATCTGAATGAATCAAGCCCATGAGGCTTTGCAGGCACGGCCCAGCTCCTCCCTGAACCCTGCCCCACTCCGCTCCTGCTCCCTCTGCTCCAGACACCCAGACTCCTGTGGTGAAGCCACACACACTCCTGCCTCAGAGCAGTATGCCTGCTGTCCCCTTTCCCTGGAATGCTTCTCCATGTGGCCGGCCCCTCAATGCATTCAGGGCTCTGTTCAAAGAGAAATTTCCTTCCCACCCCTCCCAAAACAGCAACCCCTGCTGCGAGTGCTCCTTCCCCTGCTGCCCTATTATGTGGCAATCACTTCTTTCCACCCCTCCAGATGCACCCTCCTAGGCCCTGGCAGGCTGGCGCTGGTATGGCTCACATCAGCCGACCCCATCCAGCAGAGAGCAGGCAGGACAGTGTGAGGGGAGGGAAGGAGAGGGAGGTGAGGGTACTGATTTCCCGGGTTGGCTCCTTCCCTGCAGGGCTCTGTGGGCTAGCAGGGCTCCTGGACCTGAGGCCTGGGCTCTTGCAGAAGCCTCTCCCACGGGCCTCTCCCCAGGTTCTAGCTGCCCCTCCCCTTCCCTGTTCCCAGCCCAGGTGCTACACCAACCCTTGTGCTTCTGCTGGACCTTGCCTGCACCTTTGGAAGTAAGCCCTTTATTAAACCTTTCTCAAATATCCAACCCAGGTACACTGTCACTTTCCTTCCAGGACCCTAACTTCACCACCTGACACGACAGGTCTGTTTGAGAGAAGAGAGACAGACCCTTTCATATTGTTTTAGATTGTTTTATACTCAGAAAAGGAAAAAGAAGTGAAAATAAAGGCAGGTAGCCCAGCACCTAGGAACCAGACCCGAAACCAAGAAAGCAGACCCAAAACCAGGCCTGGGCCTGCATGACCTAAGCCTGGTAGTTAAAGCTCGACCCCTGACCTAACCGGTTATGTTATCTATGGATTGTAAAAATCCCTGTCCTGTTCTGTTTCGTTCTGATTACCAGTGCGTGCAGCCCCCAGTCACGTACCCCCTGCTTGCTCAATTGATCACGACCCTCTCACGCTGACACCCTTAGAGTTGTGAGCCCTTAAAAGGGACAGGAATTGCTCACTCAGGGAGCTCGGCTCTTGAGACAGGAGTCTTGCCGATGCTCCTGGCCGAATAAACCTCTTCCTTCTTTAACTCAAGTGTCTGAAGAGTTTTGTCTGCAGTTCGTCATGCTACATGTTGTTGGTGAGCTGTCTGTCCCCCAGCTAGCTCACAAACTCACAGGGGGGAAACCTTGTTTTAGTCGCCAGTGTATCCCAACATCTGTATCAGCATTGTGTGTAGCAGAAGCTCAATAAGTGTTTGTTGAATGTTAGAGCCAGGTGCCATGGCTCACACCTATAATCCCAGCACTTCTGGGAGGCTGACAGGCAGATCACTTGAGGTCAGGAGTTTGAGGCCAGTCTGGCCAACATGGGGAAACCCCATCTCTATTAAAACTATAAACATTAGCTGGGTGTGGCAGTGCACACCTGTAATCCCAGCTACTCAGGAGACTGAGGCAGAAGAATCACTTGAACCTGGGAGGCGGAGGTTGCAATGAGCTGAGATTATACCACAGCACTCCAGCCAACAGAGTGAGACACTGTCTCAAAAAAAAAAAATTGTTTAATGAGTGACTGAACAAGGGGAGGATCAATGTAATCTGGAGAGGCTACAGAGGCTGGAAAGACAGGCAAGATTTAGGGGGTGATGGGGAGGAAGAGCTCTAACAAAGGCAGGGGATACAGCAGTGATGAGAATGGCCTCCTCTCAGGGTGTGAAGACCCTCACTTATGTCCTTCCTAGCACCCCTCCACTGTCTGTCATAATTGTGGGTTTGTTTTCTTTGTATGTCTTCCCACTGGAATGAATTCCCTGCAGGCAGGGCCCATGTCTGTCTTGTTCGCCATGGTATCTTCAGAGCTGGTACAGCGCCTGGCATGCCCAGATTGATAGATTGATATTTACTAAATGAAAAGAAAAATGAATTATCCAAAAGAAACAATGAATTGGCAGACGACCTCAGAAGCCTGGTTGGGTCATTTGGACTTGGAGTGAAAAGCACGAGAGAGGAATTGCAAGTCCTACTGCAGGGGAGAGAAGACAAGGCAAGGGCTTGTGGGAAGATGGCCCTGGCAGGGATGGCGGCTGGGGAAGAGCAGGGTACCTGATCAGCCATGCAGGGAGGCAGCATCAGACTGGCCAGGAAGAAAGAGGGGGCACAATTCAGTGACCATCTTGATACAGACACACAAGGAGGAAGACTCCAAGGTCTCAGTCTAGGGGACTGAGCTGGGGAGCTGGGAAAATGAGATCATGCCATCCAGGCTGAGGTCCCAGGTCCCAGGTCAAGGTAAGCACTCGAGGGTTGGCTGCTGTTATCCTCACTGTTTCTAACCTTTGTCTGAAGTGGGAAAGCTGTGGAGTGGAAGTGGTTTTGGGGGAAAGGGAGATCGACTCTGGCCATGTTGAAATGAAAGTATCACCGGACAGCTGGATGCTGAGGCGTCCTGGAGAGATGATGGCTGGAGGTGGAGAAGCAGATGAGCCATCTCCATGCATACACAGAGGTGGAGTGTTTGGGACCATCCACGGCTGAGAAGACTGGAGGGAAGAGCCAGGAAAGAAAAGGAAAGCCAAAAATAACAAGGAAAGTGGGGCAGTGTCATGGAAGTCAAAGGAACAATGTGGAAGAAGGAAGGGGCAGCCAGCACAGTCACACGCCAGAAGCAAAAGCAGCGGGCTGGGCCCCACTGAAGGGCCCCCATCCTGGAGGAGCACCTACCTGCTGGCCTCTGGGACAGGCTGGGAGAGCTAATGGTACAAGTCAGGAGGTGCATTGTTAGTAGAGGGCTTGCTGCCTGTCCCAACAAGACATTCCTGGGCATACACACTCAAAACTCATTTATGACAAAGACTGCCAACTGTCCCACAAATCTACTTTTTCGTTCTTCCCACGGTGACAAAGCTCCCAAATTTTACCTAGACAGAGCCACCCAGGTAAAGATCACATTTCCTTGCTTCCCTCACAGCCAATTGGGGTGGTATTACTAGAAGGGTGCAGCTTCCAGGTCCTGCTTAGGAGGAAGGTAAAAGCTTGCCCTCATATACCTCCCTTCTCCCCCAGTGCTGGAATCTGGGCCCAGCAGATGGGGTGGCCACCATACTCTGTCATGCAAGCAGCACCCAAAGTGACAGAGGAGCCAAGAGGCAGAAAGGGCCTTGACACCACCAAGTCACCCAGCTGGCCTGGACCACTCTTGTTCACCCAGCTTTCATAGAAGCCATATGCCTCTGACTTAAGCCACTCGATTCTGGGGACTTTTTGTTAGGGCAGCCTAACTCATATGCGAACACAATATTTAATCCAGCAGAAATGCCACCTTAGATCAGACCAAAGGTTGCTCAGCTCATCTCTGCTAGGGACCTCAGGGGTAGTGAGAGAGGTCACTGGCATCTCCCTTGACAAGATCTTCACTCTTCACTTACCAGGAAATCCTTAGTCTCCTTAACACTGTTACAAAGCCATCATTCATAAACAGATCAAAACCCTTCATAAAGCTGGGCAAAGTGGCTCACAACTATCCCAGCACTTCAGCAGGCTGAGGCAGTATGATCCCTTGAGGCCAGGAGTTAAAGGCCTGCCTGGTTACATAGGGAGACCCCATCCCTACAAAAAATTTAAAATTAGCTGGGCATGGTGCCGTGTACCTGTAATCCCAGCTACTCGGAAGGCTGAGGTGGGAGGACCGCTTGAGCCCAGGAGTTTTAGGTTACAGTGAGCTATGATAGTGACTCTACACTCCAGCCTGAGACAGAGTGGGACCTTGTCTCTAAAAAAAAAAAAGAAAAAAAAATCTTTAATGGAAGTTTTTTTTTCTCCCTATCTACTTCATCAAGGAATGAACATGAGCAGTAATCAGTGCCCTCAGCCTGCCTCACATAACCCCTCTTTTCTTTCTTTTTT
This sequence comes from Theropithecus gelada, assembly GCF_003255815.1. Classification (NCBI taxonomy): domain Eukaryota; kingdom Metazoa; phylum Chordata; class Mammalia; order Primates; family Cercopithecidae; genus Theropithecus; species Theropithecus gelada. Next base: position 44,414,508 of record NC_037671.1, on the reverse strand, counting down.
TTTTTTGAGATGGAGTCTCGCTCTGTCACCCAGGCTGGAGTGCAGTGGCACAACCTTGGCTCACTGCAACCTCCACCTCCCGGGTTCAAGCGATTCTCCTGCCTCAGTCTCCCAAGTAGCTGGGACTACAGGCGTGCACCACCATGCCTGGCTAATTTTTGTATTTTTTAGTAGAGACAGGGTTCCACCATGTTGGCCAGGCTGGTCCCCAACTCCTGACTTCGTGATCCACCTGCCTTGGCCTCCCAAAGTGCGAGGATTACAGGCATGAGCCACCGTGCCCAGCCACATCACCCGTCTTAACTGGTTCCATTTCTAGCTCCCTTTCTCCTCCCACTCACAGGCCAGGTGAATGCATGGGTGGGTGGTGGGAATCGCCTTGCACACAGCAGTGCTCAGTGCCACTAAGCCTCAGAACACGAACAGTTGTGAGGAAACAGTGCCAGTCAGCTCTGGAGCAGAATGCCTGGGTGCCGACTACAGCTGGCCTACTCAGCGGCCAGGTGGACTGACTTGTTACCGACCTCTCCAGGCCTCCATGTCCTCGACTGCAAACACGAATGGTCAAAACATTTGCTTTCAGGGTAACTGTGAGGATCAAATGAGTCCATATGTGTAAAACACTTAGAACAGTGACTGACAAGAGTTCAGTTCTCAATTAGTATTCGCTTTTACATATATTTTTTCATATTGTCATGAGGCAAGCAAGCTTTTATGATTTTTTTTTTGAGATGGTGTTTCACTCTTGTTGCCCAGGCTGGAGTGCAATGGCGCAATCTCGACTCGCCACAACCTCCACCGCCCAGGTTCAAGCAATTCTCCTGCCTCAGCCTCCCAAGTAGCTGGGACTACAGGCATGGGCCACCACACCCGGCTAATTTTGTATTTTCAGTAGATATGCGGTTTCTTCATGTTGGTCAGGCTGGTCTTGAACTCCCAACCTCAGGTGATCCACCTGCCTCAGCCTCCCAAAGTGCTGGGATTACAGGCGTGAGCCACTGAGCCCAGCCGCTTTTATAATTTTAAAAGCAATGGAAAGAAAAGAAAGGTCTGGTAATGGAATAACACTCATGTATAAAGTATGGCCATACTTTATTTTAATGATAAAGACATTCCATGAAATCCCCTCAACAAGGTATCCTAACAATCCCCTTCTGTAGAAACTGATTTGGAAGTTTAGTGATTTGCCCCAGATCCACAAGTGGTTAAGTGGTGGACAATGCATACAAATGTCACCAAGCCTTATTTTACTGAGCCACATGAATAGAAGTAGAGAGACTTCAAGATGCCAGAAAAACAAAGCTCAGGTTCATCTTTTTTTTTTTTTTTTTGAGATGATGTCTCGCTCTGTCGCCCAGGCTGGAGTGCAGTGGTGCCATCTTGGCTCACTGCAACCTCTGCCTATCCGGTTCAAGCAATTATCTGCCTCAGCCTCCCGAGTAGCTGGGGATTACAGGTGCCCGCCACCATGCCCAGCTAATTTTTTTTTTTTTTTTTTTGAGACGGAGTCTCGCTCTGTCACCCAGGCTGGAGTGCAGTGGCCGGATCTCAGCTCACTGCAAGCTCCGCCTCCCGGGTTTACACCATCCTCCTGCCTCAGCCTCCCGAGTAGCTGGGACTACAGGCGCCCACCACCTCGCCCAGCTAGTTTTTTTGTACTTTTTAGTAGAGACGGGGTTTCACCGTGTTCGCCAGAATGGTGTCGATCTCCTGACCTCGTGATCCACCCGTCTCGGCCTTCCAAAGTGCTGGGATTACAGGCTTGAGCCACCGCGCCCGGCCTGCCCAGCTAATTTTTATAGTTTTAGTAGAGATGGTGTTTCACCATGTTAGTCAGGCTGGTCTTGAATTCCTGACCTCATGATCTACCCGCCTCGGCCTCTCAAAGTGTTGGGATTACAGGTGTGAGCCACCGTGCCTGGCCCCACTCAGGCACATCTTTCACACTTGTTTCCCTGAAAGCCAGCCAGTGTTGCTACTGGTCTCTCAGAATAACCCCGCCAATCACCATTTAACTCCCTCCTGGTCAGAAACAGAGGAAAGGGGCTTGCCGAGAATCCTCACTTCAAAGCCAGAACTGGGGCTGTGATGCGGAGGGAGAGTTAGACGTTAAGGAAATGCAAATTAATATATTACAACACACCCATCAGAATGGCTAAAATAAAAAATAATCCTGAATACTTGCAAGGATGTAGAGACACACTGGATCACTCACACATTGCTAGCGAGAAAAAAAAAAATGGTACAGCCGGTTGGGCACAGTGGCTCATGCCTATAACCCCATCACTCTGGGAGGCTGAGGTGGGTGGATCATTCAAGGTCAGGAGTTCGAGACCACCCTGGACAACATGGTGAAACCCCACCTCTACTAAAAATACAAAAATTAGCTGGGCGCGGTGGCATGCACCTGCAGTCCCAGCTACTTGGGAGGTTGAGGCAGGAGAATCACTTGAACTGGGAGGTGGAGGTTGCAGTAGATTACACCACTGTACTCAAGCCTGGCAACACAGCAAGGCTGTCTTAAATATATATATATATATATATATACATAATATGTATATATATATACACATATATATATATATGGTACACCAGCTCTGGAAAATAGTTTTGTCAGTTTCTTACAAAATTAAACATGCAGTTACCATAGGACCCAGCAATTGCATTCTTAGGTATTTATTACAGAGAAACTAAAACTTTTGTTTACACAAAAAACCTGTACACAAGTGTTATAGCAGCTTTATTTAGAGTAGCCCCAAATTGGACAGCCCAGATGTCTCTCAATGTGTGAATGATTAAAGAAACCGTGTTAAAGTATGGTGCCTCCACGCTACTCAGCAATAAAAAGAAAGGAACTATTGATACACACAACCACCTAGACGCACCTCAAGTGAATTATGCAGAACTGAAAAAGCCAACATCAAAAAGTCTCATACTTGGCCAGGTACGGTGGCTCATGCCTGTAATCCCAGCACTTCGGGAGGCTGAGGTGGGCGGATCACTTGAGGTCAGGAGTTGGAGACCAGTCTGGCAACATGGTGAAACCCCATCTCTATTAAAAATACAAAAATTAGCTGAGTGTGGTGGCGCATGCCTGTAATCCCAGCTACTCGGGAGGCTGAGGCAGGAGAATCTCTTGAACCTGGGAGGCAGAGGTTGCAGTGAGCCGGGATCGCGCCACCGCACTCCATCCAGCCTGGGCGACAGAGCAAGACTCCGTCTCAAAAAGAAAAAGAAAAAAGTCACATACTTTACGATTCAATTTATCACATTCTTTCAGTAACATGAGAGATGGAGAACAGAGTAGTGGCTGCCAGGAGAGATGTGGAAGAGCAGAGAGGTGGATGTGGTTGTGAAAAGACAGCATGAGGGAGAACTGTACTGATTCAATGGCTCTGTGTCTTCACCATTTGTGTGGTGGTGGTTACACAAATCTACACGATGACACCGCACAGAACACACACATAACATACACACGTGCACATGGTGAAAACTGAATAAGCTCTATGGATTGTACTAATATACAATCCACATTGTACACTGAAACTGAATGCAAGGGTTTTGATATTGCACCACAGTTACGCAAGATGCTACCACTGGAGAAAGTGGGTGATGGGTACATAGGATCTCTCTGAACATTTTTTGCAACATCTTGTGAATCTATTATTCCAAAATTAAAATTTAAAGAAAGATCGATCAGAGATACATACAGACACATTTACAGATTAAATGACACAGGTCTGGGGTTTGCATTTAAAAATACTCCACAAGAGCTGGGCGCCGTGGCTCACGCCTATAACCTCAACACTTTAGGAGGCTGAGGTGGGTGGATCTCCTGAGGTCAGGAGTTGGAGACCAGTCTGGCCAACATGGTGAAACCCCATCTCTAATAAAAATATAAAAAATTAGCCAGGTATGGTGGTAAGCACCTGTAATCCCAGCTACTCAGGAAGCTGAGGCAGGAGAATCATTTGAACCCAGGAGGCGGAAGTTGCAGCGAGCCAAGATTGCACTATTGCACTCCAGCCTGGGCAACAAGAGCGAAACTCTGACACACACACACACACACACACACAAAATACTCCAGGAGGAAAGAAAATAAAGGACAAAAAGTGGGAGAAACAGGTGAAACAGAATCAACAAGCTATTGATAAGTGTGGAAGCTTGGAGAGGCATATACAGGGGTTCATGTATTTTGCTAATTTTGTATTTGAAAATTTCCAAAATAAAAGTTTTACTAAGTTCCCAGGTGTGCTTAGGCCAACACAAGGGCTAAGCCTGACATATTTGTCCACATCGCTGTTAACTTTTGAACACAAATTAAGTTCAAAGCTTACAGTTCTATTTATTTACAAAGTTTTTATTATGAATTTTTATTGAGATTTTCATAAACATTTTTAATCTGCATGTTTACTACTTTTTGCCTCTAAGAAGTCCCATAAAGTTATAAAAAATAGAAATTTATAAATACACATTGAGAATTATGCATTTTTATACAACCAACAGGCAGGTCAATGTTTCAAGTTGTCTAACCCTTTCCTTGTCTCCCCTCAGAACAAAATTTTAAGAGTATAGCCTCTGAGGCCAGGTGCGGTGGCTCATGCCTGTAATCCTACCCACACTGGGAGGCTGAGGTGGGTGGATCACCTGAGGTCAGGTGTTCGAGACCACCCTGGCCAACCTGATGAAACCCCATCTCCACCAAAAATACAAAAAAAAAATTAGCCAAGAGTTGTGGTAGGCGCCTGTAATCCCAGCTACTCGGGAGGCAGAGGCAGGAGAATCCCTTGAACCCAGGAGGTGGAGGTTGCAGTGAGCTGAGATCACACCATTGCACTCCGGTCTGGGTGATAAGAGCGAGACGCCGTCTCAAAAAAAAAAAAAAGAATAAGACGCAGTCTCAAAAAAAAAAAAAAGAGTATAGCCTCTGAAATCTCAACAGCAGAAATAGCAGCCCTTTTCCAAATCCCACCTATAACTCAGCACAACTGCATTCAACAGGCGCTTACTTTGGATAATAACAACAAATGGAAACTGTAGAAACACTGACTGGGACGACGCCTCCCAAGAGCAGTGAGAACAGCAAGCTGGGATTGGCCACGGCTTGAATGTGGGGCTGTGTTTATAAACTCATCAGGCCAAGAATCACTAAGAACTGAATCACAAACCCTGAGAAGGCCACATAGGCCAGTCTAACTGCTTTGATCTAGGAGAGTTTCAGGTTACTACAAACCTGGAAAACTCCTATTTAGTCCAGTTGGGGACTCCAGATTTTTTTTTTTACTAGCGTCCCGTCTTCAGTTCCTGACAAGCAGCTCTTTCCTTACAGTACAGTGAGGCCAGAAGAACATGGAGCCTGCTGTGAAGTCCCCAAGTTTTTCAAGTTCCCATTCACCAAGGGAATGGAAGATTAAGAGATGGGCTGGGCACTGTGGCTCATGCCTGTAATCCTGACACTTTGGGAGGATTAGTGGGCCCAGGTGGGCGGATCACTTGAGCCCAGGAGTTCAAGACCAGCCTGGGCAACATAGCAAAATCCTAAAAATACACACACACACAAAATTAGCCAGGCGTGGTGCAGGCACCTGTAATCCCAGCTACTCTGGAGGCTGAGGTATGCGAATCGCTTGAACCTGGGGAGTGGAGGGTGCAGTGAGTCGAGGTAGCGCCACTACACTCCAGCCGGGTCGACACAGCAAGACCCCATCTCAAAATAAAAGGAGTTGAACTGTGGAAGCCAAAGAGGAGTAAGTGAAGTTAAATATGGACGTTAGGATTCTAACTTGGGAAACAGCTTATTCATCCAGTGTTCACTTCCACGTGTCGTTGCAGTTTTCTTCCTTGGATTTGGTTTTAAAAGCTCTTCCTTAGGAAACCAGAAAAGATATCAGCATGCCCAGCATCCTCCTTAAAAACTTGTTTTCTGGTTTGTAGAGTACATTAAGAATGAAGTTGTTCTCCCCACAGGATACAAAGTGGTTGGAGAGACTCAGACCTGCTTCTTGGAGAACGCCTCAGCTTGGCTCACTCCTGCCCATCCACCAGCCTTCCAGCTGACCAGCCATGTTTCTCAGCTTTCAGAATACGAGATGAGGCCCAGCCCTCAACACTGCACCCTCACCCCACCAAATCCTTTCCTATTGTTTACTTTATATATTTTTTATTTTTTTGAAATGGAGTCTTGCTCTGTCACCCAGGCTGGAGTACAGTGGCACAATCTCAGCTCACTGTAACCTCCGCCTCCCAGGTTCAAGTGATTCTCCTGCCTCAGCCTCCTGAGTAGCTGGGATTACAGGCGTGAGCTACCACACCCAGCCAATTTTTGTATTTTTAGTAGAGATGGAATTTCACTATGTTGGCCAGGCTGGTCTCGAACTCCTGACCTCAGGTGATCCGCCTGCCTTTGCCTCCCAAAGTGCTGGGATTACAGACATGAGCCACTGCACCCGGCCCCTCTTTCCTAGTGTTTAAACCCCATGGCTCCTCTATCAAGTCCCAGAACAATACAGCCGACGCTCTAGGCTCTTGTCAGAGAAAACATCCTCTTCCAGAAGGGGCAAGACTTGGCAGTTCCCAAGCACACATTCCTCAGAGGAGCAATAAATGGTAAATCTCTCCGGAGGAGAGTGCTGCCCCACTTCAGGGAGCTTTCGTCAAATGCCGACGGGAGGATAGGTGCAGCCCTGACATGTCGTTCTCCTTCACAGTGACGTATGTGCTCAAGACTCATGACTCCTGCCCGCCCCGATCAAAGCTGTGCTGTGTGGCCTCCAGTTTCCAACACGCTGAGGGAGTACAAAGTCACTTTCTATCAGCTCAATGGAACACTTGGAGCCCAGATGAGGAGAGAAATAAGAATGAAGTTCTGGGATGAGAAAGTGGTGCCACAAATCGTGAGTCAATAAGAGGGATCCAGATATCCTGAACACGCTGGACAGTCTTCTTTGTAATAAGCACAGCAGCAAAGAGCCCTTTCTTTCCTGTCACTTTCCCTGGTCTCCTGAGTTTCAAAGGAATCAAATCCTGTGATAATGAACGAAGTCACTGGCTGCTGCTATGCCCCACCACATGGCCTGGTTGATTAAGAAAGTCTCTGGCAGGGCACGGTGGCTCACACCTGTAATCCCAGCACTTTGGGAGGCCAAGGCAGGGGATCACTTGAGGTCAGGAGTTCAAGACCGGCCTGGCCAACATGGCTAAACCTTATCTCTACCAAAAATACAAAAATTAGCTGGGCATGGTAGCTCAGACCTGTAATCTCAGCACTTTGGGAGGCCAAGGCAAGTGGATCACTTGAGGTCAGGAGTTCAAGACCAGCCTGGCCAACATGGCGAAACCCCATCTCTACTAAAAATACAAAAATTAGCCAGCATGGTGGCGCTTGCCTCTAGTCCCAGCTACCATGGGAGGCCGAGGCAGGAGAATCGCTTAGACCAGAGAGGCAGAGACTGCAGTTAGCTGAGATCGTGCCACTGCATTCCAGCCTGGGAGACAGAGTGAGACTCCATCTCAAAAAAAAAAAAAAAAAAAACTCATTATTCTGTTCATATCTTCCTCAACCCAAACATCCAGTGAAAATAGGTCATCTTAATAGACGGTTTGCCATGAAAATCATGTCCGATCACACCCTGCAGCCTTGGCTTGGCCATGAGGAGGTCACCCTCTTTTCTTCCCTTGAGTGGCTTTAACTCCCTGGGAGGGTGGAATCTGCGCCCCCGCACAAGCCAGTTTTCCTTCTCAGCTCAGGAGAGGGACCTAGAAAGAAGAGGAACCATGGAGCCTCCTGGTGGGGGCCCTGTCTGCTCTCCTTCTAGGGGAAAACAGCTCCAGTGCTGTGAGGGTTGGTCCCTAGACTGCAGGACACTCAACCACTAAGGAACGAGAGCTATGTACGGGAGCCAAGTAAGACAGGAAAAGGGAGACTGTTCCCTCTCACCAAAGTGGCTCTCCCCAAGGCTCAGCCCCACTGAGGAGACTCTTTTCTACCAAGGAGCAGAGAAGACCACCTCGGTGGGACAATGAAGGCTCTCTGGACCCCAGCCTCCGACTCACTTCTTCCTGCGGATCTTGGGCTTCTTCACGGGCCGCAGATAAGGGTTATCGATGATGTTCTCCTCCCCATTCCGGCTGCCCGACAAGGAGGGGTTCTGCTGCAAGACAGAGGTGTTCTCCTTCTCGGCTCCAGAATCCTCCTTTGAGCAAAAGCCAAAATAAAGCACAACACCAACAGCATAAGGAAAGAGATCATGCCCATAATTGGAATGACCATTAGCATCCTCTAACAGAGAAATTAGAACCTGGGAAGCACCTTCCTTCCAATGTTCGTGTCTTTGCCCCTGATGAAGTGAGGCCCAGGCAGGGGCTGGCTATGAAGGGAAGGCAAGACTAACAGCCTTGACCTAGGAGAGCACACAACAGAGTCCAGAGTCTTGAACCTCTGGAGAAGGCAGGGACAGGGGTTAGAAAGAACAGAGACCTGAGAGGGACAGGAATCAAACTCAGATGCCTCAGGGAGGATGCCCAGCCTGGTGGGGAGAAGAAGAAGAAAAGTGATCCTGGATGCCCTGCAGGACTGGGAGATACAGGATCAGAACACATCATTTGCATAGGGTATCTCCTGGCCAAGCTAGCCTAAGTCAGAACAGATTTCCTCCTCAAATTCTCACATTTCTGGTACTTGTAACATGGTCCCAACGATCACATCCCAGCATAGGCCAGAAACCTCTAGAGCCCTGAGGGTTCCACTAAGGGAAGCAGAGTCTGCAGGTACAGCACATGCACATCATTGGTAATGCCTATCTGCAACCCATGAGGCAGGGTTTGTTTGAGACGGAGTCTCCCTGTGTCACCCAGGTTGGAGTGCAATGGTGCAATCTCAGCTCACTGCAGCCTCCGTCTCCCGGATTCAAGCAATTCTCCTGCCTCAGCCTCCCAAGTAGCTGGGATTGCAGGCATGTGCCATGACACCCAGCTAATTTTTGTGTTTTTAGTAGAGACGGGGTTTTACCAGTTGGCCGGGCTGGTCTTGAACTCTGAGGCAGGGTTTTTTACCGTTCATTTTTTGAGAAAAATGTGGTTTTTCAGAAAAGTTTGTAAGTTCACATGTAATCAGTATGATCAAAATTCTTAAAAAGTCACAGTTGTGTATAGACACAGAAAAAAAGGTAATATGCTGACATTTAAAAAACTGTTCTGGGAGTATGAGCAGTCAGTTCTCCTTTCTTTATTCACAGGCTCCTCTATTTTCCACGTTTGGTGGGCTGCGCCCCCTGGTGACGGGCCAAGGGGAAGAAGTTCTTCCACGGGGAAGAAGTCACTGAGCTTCCTCTTCCTGTTCTGCAACTTGAGGCCAAAGAGGCCCTCACTGACCTCAAGCAGGAGAGGCTGCTGTCAAAACAGAGGGCGCCGTGACCAGACGGCATGAAATCAACAGCAGGTTCCCCCGACAGGACAGCTGGCCTAGGGCATGGACACCAGTCTCAGGTTTAATGAGCCGGAAGAAACCAGATCACGTCTAGGTTTCCCTGCGGCACGTGCCCTCTCTCTGTCCTATCAATTGTTCTCTTCAAAGACCCAGTTCCATTGGCCCAGTATCAGGGCCTATGTACTTTTCCTCTCCAGCACCCAATCCAGTGGGACCACAAGGTGACCTAGAGCCACTGGGGCCTTCTGGAAACTCTTGAAAGCAAGTGCTGCAGGACCAACCTAGTTCAGGCCAGACCAGGTGCCGGAAAAAAAAGTCTGCCCATAACCAGAACTCCCTCGGGTATTTGGCATCCAACCTTTCTGAAGTTCCTAATGGCGCAACGGAGTAGCATCTCCCCACTCTGTCCACCCTATCATTTCTCTACAGTAGACAGCCTATCTTCAAAGTTAATGGAAGTTCACTTCATCCGTGCCTTCAGTGTTTTCTGAGATACAGATAGAGGTGACACTGTTAGAGGTGCTGAAAATGACAGCTTCAAGACACTGCTGGTGGGTCCAGAGGCTCCCTCCGTTCGGCTCACCATGGCTCATGAGAGCAGGACGACAGGCTTCCTTCTCCCAAGCAGACCTCACAGAAATGTCCCCTTCAGCGATACACAGCATTGAGACGGTTAGGGGTGGGGGAGTCAGTCAAAAAAGTAGGCCAGGCGCGGTGGCTCACGCCTGTAACCAACACTTTGGGAGGCCGAGGCGGGTGGATCACCTGAGGTCAGGAGTTCGAGACCAGCCTGGCCAAATTGGTGAAACCCCGCCTCTACTAAAAATACAAAAAAAATTAGCTGGGTATGGTGGTAGGTGCCTATAATCCTAGCTACTCGGGAGGCTGAGGCAAGATAGTTGCTTGAACCCGGGAGTTGGAGGTTGCAGAGAGCCGAGATCGTGCCACTGCATTCCAGCCTAGACGACACAGCGGGACTCCATCTCAAAAAAACAAAAAAGCAAAGTGTCAAACTGACTCAGAGATTTGTAAAAAAGGTGAGAGCAGAATGGTCTATCAGGCGCTCCCTGAATTGCCTGTGAGCTCTAGCAAGCCCTAAACCCTCTGTGGTGATTGCATCCGGTCTCCCAGCTCTCTGTGCCATCTCCATGCCAACTGTTCCCTGGAGTACACTGCCAGCCCTCACCTCTGCCGACTTCCAGACTCATGCAGCCAGCAGCTCACTCAGCATTTCCACTGGGGTGTCAGACAGGCAGCTTGGACTTCAGGCACCTAAGTCTGAATTGGGGACCTTCCCCTGTGAGTAAACGGCGCTCTTTAGTCCCTCCCATCACAGGTGATGGCAACTCCATCCTTCTAATGGCTCAAGTCACAAACTCTGTGGTCATTCTTGCTTGTTTTCTTTCTTTTATTTTTAAATAGGGTCTCACTACGTTGCCCAAAACTGGACTCAAATTCCTGGGCTCAATCTTCCTGCCTCAGCTTCCCGAGTGACTAGGACTACAGGCATGCACCACCACATCTGGCACACTTCCTTTCTTTCTCTGACATCCTACCCCCAATCTGTTAGCACAGCCTTTTGGACTTACCTTCAAAATTCAGGCAGGTACTGACCACTTCCACCACCTCTGTGGCAACCACTCTGCTTGGGCCCACCACTGCCTCTCACCTAGGCTATAGCAACAGCTTCCTGACTGATCTCTCCAGTCCGTTCTCACTGAGCCATCAGAGTGATGCTTTAAGAAGCTCAGAAATGTCCCTCCTCTGCTCCACACCCTCCCACAACTCCCACCTCACTTAGTTAAAAGTCAGTTCTTAAAACAGCCTGCAAGGCCCTACCCAATCCACAAGCCACTCACTATTCCACAGCGCCTTTGCACTGCCCATTCCCTCTGCCAGAGCACTCTTCCCCAGATATCGGCATGGCTCACTCCCTCACCCAGTTCAAGCCCCTGCTCACATATCCCCTTCTCGGTAATGCCTACTCTGAGCACCCCACTTAAAACTGAAGACTCCTCCTCACCCCGGATCTTCCCCTACTGTTTTTCCCAGCACAGCACTTTCATTTCTGATATACTATGCAATGATTTATTCATATATTATGTTTACTGTCATTCTCCCACAGCCAAACATACGTTCCTAAAAGGCAGAGGTTTTCTTTGTTTTTCTCACTGCTTTATCCCAAGCAGCCAGAATAGTATCTGGCACATACTAGGTGCTAAACAAACACTGGTTGAGTGAGTGACTGGTACATTTTTCATAAGAGAGTAAAAGTTTAGATATCTGGGTCGGCTGCAGAAAGCAGCCGGTTCAAATGTGTGAGAAAAGAATCTATTATACATGAATTTAAAATGAATAGCTCCTTTATGTTCAAGTACATGGAGAAACTAGAACCAGGTTAAATAACGTGCTGCCTAACAACAGACCTTGAGAGGTCCACTGTCATCAAGAGATAAAAGAATAATTTAAAATACCAGTTATTTACTTCGCTATAACAATGTCTGTAAATGCTAAACACAGAAAACAACCTAAGTGGTCATGAGGGACTAGATAAATTAAATGGTTACAGCCATACAATGGAAGATAAAGCAGCTGTGAGGAACGATGCAGCTCCTCCCTTATAGTTGTGGAATGACCAAGATACAGCCAGGGAGAAAGCAAGAAGAGAACAGTTTGTGATCTGCTGTTTCAGTTCAAAATAACAATTAAAAAACAAAAGTCTCGGCCGGGCGCGGTGGCTCACGCCTGTAATCCCAGCACTTTGGGAGGCCGAGGCGGGCGGATCACAAGGTCAGGAGATCGAGACCACGGTGAAACCTCGTCTCTACTAAAAATACAAAAAATTAGCCGGGCGCGGTTGTGGGCGCCTGTAGTCCCAGCTACTCGGGAGGCTGAGGCAGGAGAATGGTGGGAACCCAGGAGGCGGAGCTTGCAGTGAGCTGAGATCCGGCCACTGCACTCCAGCCTGGGCGACAGAGCGAGACTCGGTCTCAAAAAAAAAAAAAAAAAAAAAAAAGTCTCTAGAAGGATACACAAGAGGCTGGTGAGACAGTTGCCCTGTGGGAGGGAAAGTGGGTAACAGGGAACAGGATGGGAGGGATTGTCACCATACATCTTTTTGCACACTCTGCATTTTGAAACATATGATTGTATTTCCTAGTCTAACAAAAAAACATTAGGTCCAACTGACTAGTACATTGTCGCTAGAATCTTTGTCTTGAAGTCATTTTATTTTATTTTTAGGTTATATAGCCTAAAAAAGCAGGGGAGGGAGCAGTGTGTGCCAGGAGCTGCCACGTGCCAGGCACCTGATAGATACCAGCTCTACCTCAAGCTCCCCCTGTCCCTTGAGGTAGGTGTTCCTGTTTCTACTTACAAGGAAATAGACTAAGGTGTTAAGTAACGCAATCACAGTCACACACGTGGCAAGCAGCACAGTCTGGATTTAAAGCTAGGCAAGTTTGACTCTAAGACTCAGGCCTTCCTACACTCCTGCTCTCTGCAACCCTGGCTTGGCCTCATGGTATTCAAGAGTCCTCAGGCAGTCGCTGATATTCTTTAGGTTCAATTACCACCATGACCTCACATCACTACAGGACTGTCAGTGAATGCATGTCCAGGCCCTTCAACTATATTGTACTTACAAAGGTATGATGTTTACATGACTCCTTTCTCATAAGGTGAACCTCAACTTCGTCCATGACCCAATCACCGTACCTCAGCCCAAATTAACAGAAGCATACAGTAACAATTTCCTCTGCTTTATTTAAAGCCATGGGCTCCCAGCCCTAATTCTGAAAGGAATAATTCAACATTTAGGAAAAAAAAAAAAAGTATGTCTAGGCCGGGCGTGGTGGCTCATGCCTCTAATCCCAGCACTTTGGGAGGCCAAGGCGGGTGGATCATGAGGTCAGGAGTTTGAGACCAGCCTGACCAACGTGGTGAAACCCTGTCTCCACTAAAAATACAAAAATTAGCCGGGCATGGTGGCGCGTGCCTGTAATCCCAGCTACTCAGGAGGCTGAGGCAGAAGAATCGCTTGAACCCGGGAGGCGGAGGTTGCAGTGAGCCGAGATCTTGCCACTGCACTACAGCCTGGGTGACAGAGCGAGACTCTGTCTGGGGGAAAAAAAAAAAAAAAAAAAAGGATGTCTAAGCAAATAAGATCTTCTGCAAATACAGATGGCACAGGCATATTCCACTAGCAAACCAGAGTGGCTGGCTGCCACTTGGTGCACCTCATCTTAGAGAACATGAGGGATGCTCAGTCCAACTACAGCCACTAAGGCATCCAAGCTAGTGCTGATTTTAAAGGATGGTTGAATATGGTAAACTGGCTATATAACCCTATTAGCCTTGAAGGCATTCGAGCTTCTGGTGGTTCCGTAATTGTACTTCGCACTTTCTCCAAGGGTGCAGGAACAAGAGGGGGCTCTTATCCTTTAACTTGCTGAGTGTGACACACCAGTGAGCAGAAAAGAAAGTATTCCCTAAAACAAGCCAGGACTAGAACATCTCCTTGCCCACCTTTGTCTCTGAACCCACATGTTCCGTCTCCTATCCTGGGTATGAAATGTCCAGAAGAAGGCTAGTCCCTCCATTTGGTCACGGGCCCATCCCCTCTCCCCTACCAAACAACATCATTCCCAGACGTTTCTTTTTTTCCTGTATCCATTTTCCCTTTTGACCAGATTATTCCCGGCAGCACACAAACATGTTCTTTTATCTTAAAAAACAAAAACATAAAACGCCTCTCTTAATTCCTTCATTTTCCCCTTTTTAGTTACCACTCCACCATTCTCCTTCCCTGTACTGCAGGGAACACCACACGACTTTCTGTGCCAATGGAAACGTTCAGTATCTGCACTGTCCAGTAGAGCAGCCACTGGCCATGTGAGGCTATTAGATACTTGAAATGTGGCTAGTGAGATTAAGAAACCGATTTTTAGTTTTATTTAATTAATTTAAATACCCACATGTGGCTAGTGGCTGCTGTAAAGGACAGCACAAGTCTATACTCACTGACTCCTCTTCTCTCCTCCCATTCTCTCTGAATTTACTCCAGGTCTTCGCTCTCATTCTTACTGAAATGGTTCTCATCAAGGTCACAAATGGCACCCACACTGCCAAATCTAATGGTTGAATTCTCAGTCCTCCTACCATTGGAGCCACCTGCAGCTTGGGACACAGCTAATTGCTCTTTTCTCCCTGAAACACTTACTTCCCTTGGCCTCCAGGACACAGCCCTCTTCCCGATCTCCTCCCACCTCCATGCTGGTTCTTCTCATCTCTTCAAGCTCTACACATAGCAGCAGCTCCAGGGCTCAATGTGCCTCCTCTTCTTATCCTCACTCATCCCTGGAAGAGCTCATCCACGCTCATGGTTTTAGACATGACCTACAGACTGCTGGCTCCCAAATATGCATCTCCTGCCCTAACTGCTCCTCAAACTCCAACTTATATATCCAACTCTCCACCGGACATCACCACCTGATGTCTAACAAGACATCACCACCTGATGTCTAACAAGCAGGTCAAACTTAACACATCTACATTTAAGACACGAACATCAACTCCTGACTTCCCCCACACACCTGTTCCACCCGGTGGCTGTTCCTATCTTGGCTGAAGGCAATTCCATCTTTCCTATTATTCAGACAAAAAAACCTTACAGTTTTCTTTAACTCTCTCTCATATCTACTCTGTCAACTGGCTCTGCTCTGAAAGTGATCTAGAATCTGACCAAATAACCTAGGTGACCACATCTCCTTATTTTTGCTACTCCTACCATCTCTCAGTTTACTGTGACAGCATCCTAACTGGTCTCCCTGCTTCTGCCTGCTCTCTATAGCCCATCCTCAGCACAGCTACCTGACTGACCCTATTAGCAAACCTACATCAGATCCTGACCCTCCTCTGCTCAACATCTCCAGTGGCTCTATCTCACTGAGTAAATGCCAAAGTGTCTAATCTAACCTTTAAGACCCTGTAAGGTCCGACTCCCCGTGGGCTCTCTCGGACCTCATCCCCTACTGTTCTCCCTCTTGTTCACGCCACTCTGGCCACCCTGATGTCCTTGCTGTTCTTCAATACAACAGGGGAGCTCCCGCCTCAGGGCCTTTGCACCTGCTGCACCTGCTGCTTAGAAAGGCTTCACCCCTAGACATGCCCATGCCTTGTTCCCTTCAGGTCTTTACTCAAATGTCCCCTTCTCAGTCACCCTACCTAATACTGCATCCCTCCCATCCCCATCCCCACTTCCTATTTATTATTTTTTCATTAGCCCCATGAGGACATGGAATTTTATTTGGTTTCCTACTAATTCCCCAGCACCTGGAACTGTATTTGTTGAATGAATGAGTGAATCCCCAGGACACGGATGTGTCTCTAAGTAGATCAGGTTGCACCTGGATCATCACACAAGCCCTCAGGCAGGCCCCTAATACAAAGTCAGAGACCTAAGGTCGATCATGTCCAGGTCCCAGGGTGACAGACTGAGGGCAGGGCGGGATAGTTTGGGGGATACTCTGAGGTTGGCAGAAGGTGGAACCCACCATGCTGATATGAAGAGCAAGGTTCTCCGTGTCTGTCTGTTCATCCTGCTCCGAGGAATCTGTCTCTTCCATCTGTTGCATCTCCAGTTCAGATGGAAGAAGAGCTGTCAGGTAGGGGATGGTGAAAGGTCTGGCAGCAATCACTGGCGAATTGGAAGAGAGGCATGAGTCCACTGTCACAGACACCTCACAGCTGGCTTAGCATCCTAGAGCCTCACATCAGTGAGCAGCATCAGAAGATAATACTGGCTAACTCGCTCCAAGTACTTACGCAACAGGCCAGGCAACGTCCTATGGTCTTTACTCATGTTATCTTTCATCCTTGCTCCCATCCTATTAAGTACGATTAGGCACAGAGAGGTGAAATGACTTTCCCAAGCATGCTGAAAATGGCAGAATGGGATTCTAACTCAGGCAGTATGACTTCAGAATCTACTTTTTTGCCAAGTACAACTGAGATAAGATTGAAATGGGGCTATAGATAGAATCCTAGCAACACGTGAGTTTTGAGATCTTGCACCCAAGGTCAGTTAAACCCCTCTAAGCTTCATTTCCAGAGCAGGAATATTGATTCCTTCACCCTGAAGGACTCAAGTCCAAAGGCTGGATTTGAGCACTCTGCATATATGCATGTCCACTGAGCTGTAAGACACTCTGGTAAATGAGAGTTCCAAAAAGCAATGAGGATGAGAGGAAGAAATTGATTTAAAATTAACATTAAAAGAAAGAAGGCCAGGTATGGTGGCTCATGCCTATAATCCTAGCACTTTGGGAGGCTGAGGCAGGAGGACTGCTTGAGCCCAGGAGTTTGAGACCAGCCTGGGCAACATGGTGAAATCCCGTCTCTAGGAAAAATAAAATTAGCCAGGTATAATAGTGCATGCCTGTAGTCCCAGCTACTAGGGAGGCTGAGGTGGGAGACTTGAGTCCAGGAGGTCCAGGCTGCAGTTAGCTGTGTTTGTGCCACTGTACTCAAGACTAGGTGACAGAGTGAGATCCTGTCTCAAAACACAAAAAGAAAAAGTCTCCGTGTATACTTCTATGGTAGAATGTGACTGTTAGAAAATGCTCTAGAATTGGCTGGGCGTGGTGGCTCATGCCTATAATCCCAGCACCTTGGAAGGCTGAGGCAGGTGGATCACTTGAGCTCAGGAGTTCAAGACCAGCCTGGTCAACTGGGTGAAACCCCGTCTCTACTAAAAATACAAAAAATTAGCCGGGTTGGTGGCTAATGCCTGTAGTCTCAGTTACTTGAAGCAGAAAAATCGTTTGAACCTGGGAGGCCGAGGTTGCAGTGAGCAGAGATCGCGCCACTGCATTCCAGTCTGGGTGACAGAGCAAGACTCTATCTCAAAAAAAAAACTTAAAAAATGGCAGAATGGGATTCTAAGGCAGTATGACTTCAGAATCTACCCACAAAAACTCCAGAATTATTTTTTACTGTGGGTCAGATGTGGGGTCCGGCAGTAAGAGCTAGATTTGAATGCTATCTACTAGCCATGCTCCTTGAGGAAATGACTTCATTTCTCTTGTGCCTCATTGAAGGGTTCCTATGAAGGTAGTGATATATCAGTTCCTGACTCAGAGGCTCACAAGAGGATTTAATGAGATAATGTATGGGAAGTGATCGGCACAGTATCTGGCACTTAATAACTGGCAGCTGCTGTTATTCCAGAGCCAGGCACACAGCAGGCATTCCACAGGAGCTTGCTGAATGAAGGAATCGCCTAAACCAACCTCCCTCACTCATATTTGTAAAAACTGAGGTCTATGGAAATGAAGTAGCTTGGTCAACATGGCCAAACAGTGCCGAGATGCCAACTTAAATGAGATGGGACCTATGAGGGAATATCACGATGGGCAACTGGCCCCTGATGCCAGTGTTCCTTCTACTACCTGGGCTGCCACTGAGTGACTCTGATGCCTAGGCCTAGGCCACCTCAAGGTAACTCAATGGACCTCAAGCGGCCAGTCCCAACAGAGGCCATTACTGTCCTGGAGCTGTCAGTTAAGGACAGACTCTTAAGATCTGGGGAAAGGAGCCAGAAATCTGAGGGGCAGGCTGTACCCAAGGGAAGGACAAAAGCTTATTTGTTTCTTCCTACCATGCTGAGAGAAAAAAAAGATAGTGTGAGTATTTAAATAAGACAGGGTCCACACAGCGGGGCAACTCTCACATGGAAATGTGCTGACGTCATCTTTGAAAAGACTCTGAGTCTCGCCTGTCTTGGCCATGAAACGGGTAAGTGCCCGCTCCACATCGCGCCGCTGGGATGCAGCCTTCTCCCGCAGGACCTGGTAGTCTGACACGGGCTCACGGTACGTCTACAAACAGAATAGTAAAGACACTGAGGTGATGCCGAAGTATCATTCTGCTTTCATCAGCTCCCTGGCTTGCTGTTGCTATGCCCTATTCTCTAAAATGACCCAATACCAGGCCAGGCGCAGTGGCTCACGCCTATAATCCCAGCACTTTGGGAGGCTGAGGCTGGTGGATCACCTGAGGTCAGGAGTTCGAGACCAGCCTCGCCAACATAACAAAACCTCGTCTCTACTAAAAATACAAAAATTAGCTGGGTGTGGTGGTGTGCACCTGTAATCCCAGCTACTTAGGAGGCTAAGGCAGGAGAATGGCTTGAACCCGGGAGGTGGAGGTTGCAATGAGCCAAGATTGCATCATTGCACTCCAGCCTGGGCAACAGGAGTGAGACTCTGTCTCAAAAACAAATAAATAAAATGAAATAAAATAAAATAAAATGACTCAATACCATTAGTTAGAGCCAAGATCACCAAAGCACAGTAGAAAGGCGGACGAACAATGTAACTACATTAATATATATTTCTAATTAAAAATTAAGGCCAGGCATGGTGGCTCACACCTGTAATCCTAGCACTTTGGGAGGCTGAGGTGGGTGGATCATGAGGTCAGGAGTTTGAGACCAGCCTGGCCAAGATGGTGAAACCCTATCTTTACTAAAAATAAAAAACATTAGCCAGGCGTGGTGGCAGGCGCCTGTAATCCCAACTACTTGGGAGGCTGAGGTAGGAGAATCGCTTGAACTTGGGAGGCAGAGGTTGCGGTGAGCCAAGATCACACCACTGCACTCCAGCCTGGGTGACAGAGCGAGACTCCATTTAAAAAAAAAAAAAAGAAAGAAAAATTAAGAAATGTACAAATATTTACTGTAGAGATTGTCCTGGGGCCTTCATTCAGCTCCCATGACAGATGGTCTCAGGTCTAAGAGACGCATCCTAAAGAAAGAGTGGGAGTGTCCCCAGGGAAGCCCTGACGGGGACCACAGGTTCCATCAGCGTAATGTGACCTCCTGCAGTATGGGAGTCGCTGCCTATGCGGATTTATGGACTATACCATCCCATCTTATTAAATCAATCCTCACCCACCCTGGCCAACACGGTGAAACCCCGTCTCCACTAAAAATACAAAAATGAGCTGGGTGTGGTGGCGTGCGCCTGTAGTCCCAGCTACTTGGCAGGCTGAGGCAGGAGAACCACTTGAACTCGGGAGGCGGAGGTTGCAGCGAGCCGAGATCGCACCATTGCACTCCAGCCTGGGAGAGTAAGACTCCATCTCAAAAAAAAACAAAAACAAAAAAACAAACAATCCTCACAATATGGATACGTCATTCCAAAAAGATTCCCTCAAAGAAAGAGGCTGAAGATCTTACTATACAGTGCAAGTGACCAAGAAAATGGCAGGCTGCCACTCTTCCTCCGAATTATGAGCTTGTTGGCAATCAAGTTATGGAATGAAAACAATTGAGATCAGAATGAGAAATGAGCCAAAACATTTTACTTTATTATTTTTATTTTTTGGAGACAGAGTCTTGCTCTGTCACCCAGGCTGGAGTGCGGTGGCGCAATCTCGGCTCACTACAACCTCCACCTCCTGGGTTCAAGCGATTCTTCTGCCTCAGACTCCTGAGTAGCTGGGACTACAGGCACATGCCACCACGCCCAGCTAATTTTTGCATTTTTAGTAGAGATGGGGTTTCATCATGTTGGCCAGGCTGGTCTTGAACTCCTGACCTCAGATGATCCACCCACCTTGGCCTCCCAAAGTGCTGTGATTACAGGTGTGAGTCACTGCACCCGGCCGGAAAATATTTTAATTGATAATGGCAATGGTGACATTTTAACAACAACCAATAAAGTAACTACTCTTCATGATATGGAGATAGTATTTTCAAAGGAGGCACCTAGAAATGTTTCTTTGTTGTCACCATCAGTTCAAGTGTGTCACCTATACAGTTCTCCTATCTATACTTAAACAAAGAAACAGAATTTTCTGACATGTTAAAAATCTTCCCAAAAGGCGGGGTATGGTGGCTCACACCTGTAATCCCAGCATTTTGGGAGGCCGAGGCAGGTGGATCACCTGAGGTCAGGAGTTTGAGACTAGCCTGGTCAACATGGGGAAACCCCGTCTCTACCAAAAATACAAAAATTAGCCAGGCATGGTGGCGGGTACTTGTAATTCCAGCTACTCGGGGGAGGCTGAGACATGAGATGGCTTGAACCTGGGAGACGGAGGTTGCAATGAGCCGAGATCATACCACTGCACTCCAGCCTGGGGGACTGAGACAAACTCTGTGCCCGCCCCTCCCCTCCCCTCAAAAAACCAAAACTTCCCAAAATTGAGTGGATTTTGAACATATTGTACTTGTTAAAAACATTAAAATGCAAAATCTTGTAATTATTCCTAAGACAACTTTTGGCACTCAATAAATTAGAAATTTAATAGAAAATTTTCAACAAAATTCTTTGAATAATGAGTAAATGAGAATAAAAAAATAGTTTTATGGCTTATTAAGAGCAGCCAATGATGTTACATATCTTTGTTATGTACCATCTTCAACTATGAGAGCCATTAAAGTATCAAAATAAACTAATCTTAGAATCTGACCTCCAACTTATTATTTCATCAAGTATTAAACCAAGATTTCTAGGCTAGCATGGTAACACATGCTTGTGGTCCTAGCTATTCTGCAGGCTGAGGTGGGAGGATTGCTTGAGCCTGGGAGTTCAAAGCTGTAGTGCCATGATTACACCACTGCACTCCAGCCTGGGCAACAGAGCAAGAACTCCACCTCTAAAAAAAGACTGAGTGCAGTGGTGCATGCCTGTGATCCTAGCACTCTAGGAGGCCAAGGTGCAAAGGCTGCTTAAGGCTAGGAGTTCAAGGCCAGCTTGGGCACCACAGAAAGACAAAAAACCTCTCCCCATCTCTATAAAATAACAACAACAAAACAAACAAATAAACAAAAAAAACCTATGATTTCAAAAAATAAAAAGCAGAGGCAGCCGGGCGCGGTGGCTCATGCCTGTAATCCCAGCACTTTGGGAGGCCGAGGAGGGCAGATCACAAGGTCAGGAGATCGAGGCCATCCTGGCTTCCACGATGAAACCCCGTCTCTACTAAAAATGTAAAAAAATTAGCCGGGCGCGGTGGCGGGTGCCTGTAGTCCCAGCTACTCGGGAGGGTGAGGCAGGAGAATGGCGTGAACCCGGGAGGCAGAGCTTGTAGTGAGCCGAGAAGTGCCACTGCACTCCAGCCTGGGTGACAGAGCGAGACTCCGTCTCAAAAAAAAAAAAAAGCGGAGGCAATCGCTCCCACTAGAAAAGGTTTTAGGTTTCCTAAACATTTTACAGGGGTAAGATTATCTTTTAATGTACATTATTTCGCACAATGTTACATTATAATATTCACATAAATAAGCAAACATATACTGGAGTATGTACCCATGCCTGGGCAAATTGCTTGCACCCAGGAATTTGGGACCAGCCTGGGCAACATGGTGAAACCCTGTCTCTACAGAAGATACAAAAATTAGCTGGGCATGGTGGTGCACCGCTGTAGTCCCAGCTACTCGGGAGGTTGAGGCGGGAGGATCACTTGAGTCTAGGAGGTCGAAGCTGTGGTGAGCTGAGATTGCCCCATTGCACTCCAGCAGCCTGGGTGACAAAGTAAGACCCTGTCTCAAAAAAAATTTTTTACAGATACGGATACACTATATCCCTATCTGTTAAAGTTAAAGAATGTTATGGGTTGAACTGTGTCCCCACAAAAAACATTTTTGATATGTCCTAGTACCTCGCAATATGACCTTATTTGGAAGTAGGCGTCTGGGTGACAGAGCAAGACTCCATCTCAAAAAAAAAAAAAGATTGTCTTAACCTAAAAGAGTAACAGAACCAAAACTGAAGGTTTAAGCAAAGTGAAAAGGATTTGTAAAGGGTTGATCTTGTAAAAATTCTGTGGGTACCAACAAGTTGGCTAAGATTTAAACGAAATTATTTAGCTTTTTTCTGTAGGTTAAAACATTAAAATCATACTGATGTGGGGCCAGAATCTGGGCCCATGTGTCTGAATAATGGGGTTTTCTTAGAAAATTGACCTGCTGTTTGACGGAAAATTGTAAAGGAAAATTCTAAAAAGCTTATGAAAACCTTACCGTATGGTCAAACTAATCAAAACTGGGTAGAGATATAAAATTTTATTTAAAAAACTAGCTAACATTAAAGATGCACTAATGCAAATATGAAATTTGTTTTTCTCTTTTGAAGATGATTTTTATGTAATGTTAAAAGATAATGAAAGGGTTTTCTTTTCTCCTTTGGGTAAATGGCAGGGAAAAAAAAAGAGGAGAGAGAGAGGAGAGAGAGATTCAGCTGGCCTCATGCTATCTTCATTGAGTCTTGTTTGGAAAGCTAGGTCTCCTCTATCAGAGTAAAGATTTTTCTTTTTAAAAAAATTGTTTGGAGTTATCATTTTGGCCAAACGAATGACTTATAGTGACCTGGGATTCTATTTTGTGATATCCAGTGCTTTAAACCTTTGATATTTGACAAACTTTCCAAAATCCAATTACAAATTATGTCTCTTTCTAACCTAACACTTTAGATATTATGTCCTCTAAAGCCCCAAAATGACATTTGGCTTATCTCATAAAAAAATCATACAGGAAGCATTGTCAAATACGAAATGGTGTTTTGCTTTCTTTGGTCTATGTTTGTATAACTATGTTATTGGTATATGTTTCAAAATTACATAAAACTTGTATAATTCTAATATGACTTAGTGTATGCGATCAGTAATAACTACAATTATTATGTTAACAGACTGTGTGCCACAAAGGTAACAAATTTCCTTGCCAATTGTGTCTTTAACTGTTGCTGCCCTAAAATGTTTTTGTCATACACAGACAATTGTTGTCTCATTTTGATCCTCTTTAAAAGATAGTTTTATAATTGGCTATAAAATTTAACAGGTGCTCATAAATGCAGGTTTCTGATTAATAACTCCGGAGATTGTGACATTAGAATACAGGAAAAACTTTCAAATAGAAGAGTGAATGGCGTTTGGTTTAGACTGTATTTGTATAAATATGTTATGTGTCCAAAATTATGGGAAACTTCTATAATGTTGATATAATTTACTGTATGTTAATAATTATAATTGTTATGTAAAATTGCTGTATGCCACAGAAGTAACCAAAATTCCTAGCCAATTGTAGCTTTAATAGTGGCTACAGACTTTTGTCATCCACAGACATTTTATCTTGCTTTGGTCCTTTTCAAAAGGTAGTTTATAATCAAATATAGGACTCTAAGTTCAGGTCTCAGATAACTTTAAAAATTGTGCTATTGAAAGCTGGGCACCGGCCGGGCGCGGTGGCTCAAGCCTGTAATCCCAGCACTTTGGGAGGCCGAGACGGGCGGATCACGAGGTCAGGAGATCGAGACCATCCTGGCGAACACGGTGAAACCCCGTCTCTACTAAAAAATACAAAAAAACTAGCTGGGTGAGGTGGCGGGCGCCTGTAGTCCCAGCTACTCCGGCGGCTGAGGCAGGAGAATGGCGTAAACCCGGGAGGCGGAGCTTGCAGTGAGCTGCGATCCGGCCACTGCACTCCAGCCTGGGCAACAGAGCCAGACTCCGTCTCAAAAAAAAAAAAAAAAAAAAAAAAGAAAGCTGGGCACAATGGTTCACGCCTATAATCCCAGTACTTTGGGAGGCCGGGGTGGGCGGATCATGAGATCAGGAGATCAAGACCATCCTGGCTAACACGGTGAAACCCCGTCTCTACTAAAAATACAAAAAATTAGCCAGGCGTGGTGGCGGGCGCCTGTAATCCCAGCTACTTGGGAGCCTGGGGTAGGGGAATGGCGTGAACCCGGGAGGCGGAGCTTGCAGTGAGCTGAGATCGCGCTGCTGTACTCCAGCCTGGGCAACAGAGCATGACACCATCTCAAAAAACAACAACAACAACAACAATTGTGCTATTGGAATAGAGGGAAAAACCAAACTTCTAGGACTCTCATGGAGAGCTAATGTCTTAAACATTGCTAAACCTTGTTTTCAGAGTCAAAATAAATTATTTCTTTAGAACTATTGGCAACTTTTAATACGGGGGTAAAATAAACTCCTGTGAACAAAATTTGGAGCATATTGTTCCTCTCTACCTGATCTCTCCAGAATTTGGAAACTATTAATATTTCTCAATTTATGGCAGTATAGCTAATTGCAAAAGTGCAATAAGAATCTGTTTTCTTTTGTAACAGGACACAGTTGGAGAAATTGGTTATTTTACCAAGGCTTTGACTGGAATGGCATGCTTTCTTTAAAGAATGAAAGATGACTTATATAGCCAATTAAAGCCCACTGGGGAATCTGGCCTTATACCCTGTCCACACAGAGTCCCTGTACAAGGTTCCTGACCTGTGGTAAGTAAAGAATGTCACTTTCAAACAGGTTCAGGAACTCCAAGCTATCTTGGGACCTCAAGAGGAGAGAAATTTGCCCAACTCATAGGTATCTGAGGGTACAAACCCATGGCTGGGCTTGCTTTGAAAAAGTCTTATCTGAGATTCTTCATGGAACAGAGTTCTATCAAAGTCAATTTAAAAAGTCTAAGTGAAAAATAATTATTCTTGCTGCACTTTATGCAAATAATGGGGCCAAGTACAGTAAGACTAAAGTTTATTTTGTAAACAAATCATTGTATCATGATTTGTTTTTAATAAAAATGGGGACTGGAGAGAGAAAAATTATGCTTTAAAAGAAAAACTATAGTACACTGTTGTTAGCTGTTCTCGGCGTTTTTTCTGCAGTTTAGACTAAATTCTAAATTCTTTGTGGGTTAGAAGTCCCCAGACTAGTGCTTTCAAATCTTTGTTTTTAAAATTGGGAATTGTACTCCTCATCCAAGGACTCGTTATTTACCTTATAGTGGGCTGTTTCACTTAAACACTGTAGTAAAACTATAGAGTACTAATGTTTCTGCCATGCAAACCATGAACACCCAGCCAGGCCTGCGTGAGTACACTCAGACAGTTGCAAACCAGTTCCACTCTTCTCACCTTGGGGTTCACTCCCATTCCCACAATGTCCCCTGTCAGGAGGAAGAAGCCAGAGCAATCGATGGCCTTTTCCCATCTTCATAGCCTACACCTTAAGATTAAGGTGTTATTAAAACCCAAAGGGAAAGACTGAAAACACCTTCACAAAATTATGACGAGACAGTGAAAGAAATCTAACTTAACTGACTCCATCTTGCTTCTACCCTCCAAGCTGTCCTTGTTCATTCCTTGGCGTAGGCTAAACTAACTTTGGGAGAAACTTAGTTTAGAGTTAAACAAAGACACTCCTTTTCCCAAAGCAGACCTCCATCTTGCCTGGAGACTAGATTGCCTTTGTAGGACTAACATTAGCCACAAGATTAGAAATTATGGTTTAGAAGTCATGCAGCTGGAGGCTACAAGATTCTGACCCTCCCTAAACTGTTCCTAAGATCAGTGCTTGAGGTACCTTGGACTTGATGGATCAGCTGGCCCCACCCAGATCCATAAACTGGCTCATCTGATCTTGTAGCTCCCACCCAGGAACTGACTCAGTGCAAGAAGACAGCTCTGAGTCCCTATGATTTTTTTTTTTTTCCTTGAGACAGAGTCTCGCTCTGTCGCCTAGGCTGGAGTGCAGTGGCACAATCTTGGCTCACTGCGAGCTCTGCCTCCCGGGTTCATGCTATTCTCCTGCCTTAGCCTCCCGAGTAGCTGGGACTACAGGCACCTGCCACCATGCCCGGCTAATTTTTTGTATTTTTAGTAGAGACGGTGTTTCACCGTGTTAGCCAGGATGGTCTCGATCTCCTGACCTAATGATCCCCCCGCCTCGGCCTCCCAAAGTGCTGGGATTACAGGCACGAGCCACCTTGCCCGGCCCTGAGTCCTTATGACTTCATCTCTGACCAATCAGTACTCCTGGCTCACTGGCTTCCCCCGACCTACCACATTATCCTTAAAAACTCTGCTCCCCGAATGCTCAGGAAGACTGATTTGAGTAATAATAAAATTCCAGTCTCCCCTGCTTCCCCTGCTACCACACACAAAAAAGAATGCCATGTGAAGACAGAAAGCTGGAGTGATGCACCTATGAGCCAAGAAACGCCAAAGAATGCTGGCCAACCACCAGAATCTAGGAAGATGCAAGGAGGGACTCCTCTACAGGTTTCAGAGGGAGCATGATACCTTAATTTTAGACTTCTAGCCTCCACAACGGTGAGACAATAAATTTCTGTTGTTCTAAGTCACCTGGTTTGTGGCAGTTTGTTACAGCAGCCCAGGGAACTAATAGAGAGATCTGATCAAGGGCAAGGACAAGGGCTATGTTGCATTAGCTGGGTAGCTACTACTCCCCTCTCCCCCACCCTGAGGTGTGGAGAAATGTCCAGAGGACGTGAGGGCTTGCTGCAGCAGCCCGCACGATGGCCATCACTATATGGTATGGAGGCAGAAGCAAAGGAAGTGTGGGAGAACACCTTCCCAACCGAAGGTAAAACTGCCATTCAGGCAAATTAGAACACATTCAAACCACAGAGGATAACTCATCTTCTTCTTGTTCAGACCTAGGGCTCAGAGTGATAAGTTCCATTTCATTATCATTACTAATTTTTATTTATTTTTGAGACAGAGTCTTGCTCTGTTGCCTAGGCTGGAGTGCAGTGGCGCAATCTCAGCTCACTGCAACTTCTGCCTTCCAGGTTTGATTCTCCTGCCTCAGCCTCCTGAGTAGCTGGAACTACAGGTATATGCTACCACGCACAGCCAATTTTTGTAATTTTAGTGGAGACGGGGTTTCACTGTGTTGGCCAGGCTGGTCTCGAATTCCTGACCTCAGGTGATCCATCTGCCTTGACCTTCCAAAGTGTTGGGATTAAAGGCATGAGCCACTGCTCCTGGCCGTTACTAAATATTTTTAAAGTAACTTTTCCCCCAATTGAAAAAATAATTTTCCTATTATGGAAAATTTGGAAAACTCAGAAAAGTAAACACAAAACAAAATTACCTAAAATCTCAACCAAAAATTACTATGAACATTTAGTGGAATACCTTTTCAGTCTTGTTCCTATGTGGCTATGTACTTTTGTGTTTCAGTAGGACAGGCAATACTGGGGTCAGCTTCAATTTCGTTGTTAATTACACTTTAGCTGGTAAACTTGAGAACATAATTCTCATTTGCCAAATTGTTTCTCAATGAGGAAAGATAATCTGAATTCTTTTTTTCTTTCTTTCTTTATTTTTCAAATGAGACAGGGTCTTGCTCTGCTGCCCAGGTTGGTCTTGAACTGCTGGGCTCAAGTGATCTTCCTGCCTCGGCCTCCTAAAATGCTGGGATTACAGGTGTGAGCCCAACGTGCCTGGTCACATTCTGAGTTTTGAACCACCCTTTTTCATCAACAAACTTTTGGACTGGACTCTGCCGCATGACAGTCGGTAGAAACTGACTCCGTGCTTTACACCACACACAGCCCCAGTGTGGCTTCAACACTCACCGGAGTTTTGATGTAGGTGTGGGGATCAGGGAACTCAGGAAAATGGCTGGGGATGTGCGGCGGGTGGGGTCGGTTCTGCCCTGCAGTAAGAGCCTTGGGGGTCACTGGCTGATTGGTCACCGGAGCTGCAACAGAGTCACAACTCATTACCCCTCCACCCAAGACCCTGATTTCTACAGATTATGGTCTCTCCCCAAAGCTTCATTTTCTCAAAAAAATGCCAGACCTCAATTTTCTAAACAAGTTGCATTTTGTATTTCAATCCATAAACAGTCTTTGATGGCATACAATGCCCAGCCCTGCTGGCTAATCTTGGTTGACATTCCCTTTGACAACAATCTGCCCACAAGCCTCTTAGGTAGAGGTAGATGGCTATGGCCACAGTAACTACGTAAAACAGCATGCTGAGGAGCTACGCAAGTTACATGGGCTGCTGGTTCTCTTTTCACAGACCTTGGATAACAAAAAGGAACAATGAGCTGGGGACAGTAAGTGTGAGCTTAATGATAACAAGAGGGGATTGAAAATGGCACCTTCCACTGCTATATGTTGAGAGGGAGTTTTTTAAAAAAATACCAACATGAAAAAAGTGACTTTAAAGAAAAAATCCAGGCCGGGTGCGGTGGCTCACGCCTGTAATCCCAGCACTTTGGGAGACTGAGGTGGGCAGATCACTCGCGGTCAGGAGATCAAGACCAGCCTGTCCAACATGGTAAAACCCTGCCTCTACTAAAAATGTAAAAGTTAGCCGGGTGTGGTGGCGGGCACCTGTAATCCCAGCTACTTGGGAGGCTGAGGCAGAATAGCTTGAACCTGGGAGACAGAGGTTGCAGTAGTCAGCCGAGATTGTGCCACTGCACTCCAGTCTGGGCAGCAAAGCGAGACTCCATCTCCAAAAAAAAAGAAAAGAAAAAAATCCAGTTAATTCTCTCCAGGTCCTACAAGCCCAAACTGGTTACTCGCCACTCAGCTTATGGCACCCAGTTTTACTTAAAGTAGAGGTCATCAAACTTTGTGTAAAGGGCCATATAATAAATACTTTAGGTTTTGCATGTGGTACAGTCTCTACCACAACTAAACTATGCTAATATAGCATGAAAACAGCCACAGATAATAAGTAAATATGGGTGCATTCCGATAAGGCTTTATTTACAAAAACAGGAGGCAGGCTGCGTTTGGCCCATAGTCCACAATGTACCAACCCTTAATCTAAGGAGAACAAGAACTTTCATTTTTCCAAGCAGCATCATTTGCCCTTCTGGGGCTAGAGCACAAGAAACACAGCAATATCTCAAAGATGGTTTACCTTTTGGTGACTGAATTTCACGTGCTAATCCCACTAGCCCAAATAAAGATTATATTGTAGGTAGCCCCAAACATTGGAAGAGAGCCTGCAACAAGGAAGTAGCTACTAATCCAATCTCTACCATAGTCAATTACTTCATTCCACAAGCATTAATTGATAAATTGCTAGGTACCTCAGTTCAAAGTCACTTACGAGCAGTGATGACCATCCTCTGAGACCGTTTTGCATAGGCAGGGAGAGTGTCCACATTGAAACCTAAGAGACAGGAAAACAAAAATCACTGCCCAGACCACTGGATATTGAATACAGAAAGAATAGTAGTATTACGGACAAATGGCTTAAACTCTCAACTCAATGACCTTGCCGCCATGCAAAAAGCAGCTCTGGCAGAATTCCCCAACAGGGAATTATGAGGCCTCTTAGATGTGTTCAGAGGAATCTCTCTTGATAACTCTCTCAAGCTCAAAGCAAATCAAGAGAACCATGAGGGAAACGAAGAACACTTAGCAGACATGCCTGACTCCTAGGAACTTCTCTCTCCAGTTGCACGGAAGAACTGGAAACTGAAGGTATACTCACCCATCTCAACAAGTGTGACCACGATATCTGACAGTGTGGGCTGGGTCCTGGCTGTGTGCTCACAGTAAGACTTGGCACTTCTCCCAATTTCTGAAATGTCTAAGAGGGGATTAAAGGCATAAAACTTATTCTCGGTTCCTCAGAAAGTTAAACATAGAATTACCAGATAAGCCAACAATTCCACTGCTAGGTATATACCCAAATGAACTGAAAGCAGGGATTCAAACAGCTACTAGTACACCAATGTTCACAGCACCATGATTCACTATAGCCAAAAGGTAGAAACAACCCAATGTCCATTAACAGGTGAATGAACAAACAAAATGTGCTATATACACACAATGGAATATTATCCAGCCTTTAAAAGAAGGAAATTCTGGTAATGTTATAGCATAGATGAACTTTGAAAACATTATGCTAGGCCAGGTGTGGTGGCTCAGGCCTGTAATCCCAGCACTTTGGGAGGCCAAGGTGGGTGGATTACCTGAGGTCAGGAGTTTGAGACCAATCTGACCAACATGGCGAAACCCCATCTCTACTAAAAATACAAAAATTAGCCAGGGGTAGTGGTAGGTGCCTGTAATCCTAGCCACTCGGGAGGCTGAGACATGAGAAACAGCTTGAACCCGGGAGGGGGAGGTGGCAGTGAGCAGAGATTGCACCACTGCACTCCAGCCTGGGCGACAGAGCGAGAACTCCTTCTCAAAAAAAAAGAAAAAAAGAAAAAAAGAAAAAGAAAAAAAAAAGAAAACATTATGCTAGGGCCAGGTGTGGTGGCTTATGCCTGTAATCCCAGCACTTGGGAGGCTGAGGCAGGTGGATCACTTGAGGTCAGGAGTTCGAGACCAGCCTGGCCAACATGGCAACACCCCATCTCTACCAAAAATATAAAAAATTAGCCAGGTGAGGTGGCACACGCCTATAATCCCAGCTACTCAGGAGGCTGAGAATCGCTTGAACCTGGGAGGTGGAAGTGGTTGCAGTGAGCCGAGATTGCACCACTGCACTCCAGCCTGGGACACAGAGCGAGACTGCATCTCAAAAAAAAAAGAAAAGAAAACATTATGTTAAGTGAAATAAGGCAGATACAAAAAGACAAAGATTCTACTTACATGAGGTATCCAGAGATGGAAAGTAGATTAGAAGTTACCAGGGAATGGAGGGGGAGGGAGAATGAGGAATTACTGTTTATGTTTACAGAGTTTCTGTTGAGAATGATGAAAAAGTTCTGGAAATACCGTGAATGGTTGCACAACATTGTGAATATACTTAATACCACTGAATTGTACACTTAAAAACGGTTAAAATGATAAATTTGGTTATGTGTATCTTACCACCACACACACAAAACGGTCTTATTCTCTGATGGGCAATTTTTGTTTCTTCTGCCTGAAGCTGAACCTCTATTTAAGAGTCACACTAAAGTCCTTTGGGGAAAAGGAAGGTTTCTAAGATGGAGTTTTGAAGCTCGGTTCTGTGAATGAGCTTCCAAGGCGGACGGGAGGTTTCACGAATACTCTGAAGCTGTGCTGAATTTTACACACAAAAAAAGCATTTTTTGGGGAATGGGTCCACAGATTTTATCAAATGTATAAAGGGGCCTCAAAAGGTAAAGAACTCCTGCTCTAGGGATAAAATGTTGGCTCAGATTTTAAGTGGCTCAGAAAATAAAAGCGAGTGGTGCTTGACAGGGAAGGGTATCTAACAGGGGACCTACCACCAATTCCCCTGCTACTCTGAGCAAGTCACTAATACCAGCCTCTATACATGACTTTTAAACTCTAAATTCCAAGACTGTTCCAAGAACTGCATTCTTATCCCTTGGGAACTATTAATTCATTCCTTTAGGACAAAGTTCAAAAAGTAGTGGAACCTGTGGTAGGCCCCAAAATCTTTTCTAAAGTCCACACAGGTCAAAACTATTTTCATAATAAAATTAAGTCATCATTTGACTTTTTCACTCTCATTCTCTCAGGTAGTTTTCCTGAGTCTATGTGACTTTTGATGACATCATGGGTCTGATGAATAACAGAATATGTAATCGTACATTCTTGTTTTCGAAATTTCCTTTTTCTTCTTCTTTTTTTTTTTTTTTGAGACGGAGTTTCGCTCTTGTTGCCCAGGCTGGAGTACAATGGTGTGATCTTGGCTCAATGCAACCTCCACCTCCTGGGTTCAAGTGATTCTCCTGCCTCAGCCTCCAGAGTAGCTGGAATTACAGGTGCCCGCCACCACACCCAGCTAATTTTTTGTATTTTTAGTAGAGACAGGGTTTCACTATGCTGGCCAGGCTGGTCTCAAAACTCCTGACCTCAGGCGATACACCCACCTCAACCTCCCAAAGTGCTGGGATTACAGGCGTGAGCCACCACGCCTAGTCCCAAAATTTGTTTTTTCTAACGTGGCAAATACACATATACAAAAGCTATTTGGGGTCCTCAATGTTTATTAATAAAAAGAGATTCTGGCCGGGCGCGGTGGCTCAAGCCTGTAATCCCAGCACTTTGGGGAGACAGGTGGATCACAAGGTCAGGAGATCGAGACCATCCTGGCTAACATGGTGAAACCCCGTCTCTACTAAAAAATACAAAAAAAACTAGCTGGGCGAGGTGGCGGGCGCCTGTAGTCCCAGCTACTCGGGAGGCTGAGGCAGGAGAATGGCGTGGACCCAGGAGCCGGAGCTTGCAGTGAGCTGAGATCCGGCCACTGCACTCCAGCCTGGGAGACAAAGTGACACTCCGTCTCAAAAAAAATAAAAATAAAAATAAAAAGGGATTCTGAGAGCTGGGCATGGTGGCACATGCCTGTAGTCCCAGCTATGTGGGAGGCTCAGGTCCAGAAGTTTGAGGCCAGCATGGGCAACACAGCGAGACCCCATCTCTAAATGAATAAATATAGGAGTTCTGAAGCCAAAATGATTCAGATCACTGCTTTAGGAAAACATTTGGTATTTAAAAGTGCCAAACATCAGCTGCAGAGAATTACCTTGCCCAAGATCACCCTTCTTGGGGTAGCCCACATCTAGTGTTTGATCAAGACCTGAGTATAAAGGCAGGGCCTTTTCAGCTTGATGGGCAATGATGCTCCAGGGTTCCTGGCTAAGTTGTCCAGTTCTTTGTTTGGCCTGCATTGCACTCCACTTCTCCCTCTGCCCAAACCTTTCTCCTACTTCCTTTCATAGTTGTTGATCCCTAAGAAACACCATAAATACTTCCAACTCTCATCCTATCCCATCCCCCGAAAGTTCAAAACAGGGAAATATGTTGTACACGCAGAAAAGCCTCTGTGAGACCACACCCGGGCTTCTAAATCTCAACACATTTCCTTTTAAAAGTGGCTTTTCAGCTGGGTGCTGTGGCTCACGCCTGTAATCCCAGCACATTGAGAGGTGGGCAGATCACCTGAGGTCAACAGTTTGAGACCAGCCTGGCCAACACGGTGAAACCCTGTCTCTACTAAAAATACAAAAATTAGCCAGGAGTGGTAGTGCATGGCTATGATTCCAGCTACTTGAGAGGCTGTGGCAGGAGAATTGCTTGAACCCAGGAGGCGGAGGCTGTAGTGAGCTGAGATTGTGAAACTGTAGCACCCCAGCCTGGGCAACAGAGTGAAACTCTGTCTCAAAAAAAAAAAAAAAAAAGTGGCTTTTCCCCTTCATTCTTTGTATCACACAATCTAGCATTTGATTACATAATGTGATGATATCTATTGCATGGGGAATTAGCCCTGACTCCCCAACAAAAGTCCTTAAGGGCACCCATAACTCACCAAGAGTTTATAATCTCCCCAGCACTGAATGTTTTATATATATATCTCACTTACATTCGCAACTCCATGAGGTACAAACTGTTATCTCATTTCACAAATGAGGAAATTGAGGTTCAGGAGATTCAGTGGCTTGCCCAAGCTATTAAGTGACAGAGTGATGATGTACACCCAAGTCTATCTGATTCTAAAGCCCGTAAGTCACTTCATTATGCTCTTTTCTGTTTTTGTTGTTGGGGACGGAGCCTCACAGGCTGGAGTGCAGTGGTGTGATCTGTTTAGTGTAACCTCTGCGTCCCAGATTCAAGCAATTCTCCTGCCTCAGCCTCCCGAGTAGCTGGGATTACAGGCATCAGCCACCACGCCCAGCTAATTTTTTTTTGTATTTTTTAGTAGAGACGGGGTTTCGTCTTGAACTCCTGACTTCAGGTGATTCACCCACCTTGGCCTCCCAAAGTACTGGGATTACAGGCGTGAGCCACCGCGCTCAGCCCATTATGCTCTTTTCTCAACTTTTTACATTAAAACAAAATTTTTTTCTCCCCTCTTAAGAAAAAGGTTTACCTTTTTCTTAAATCCTCTCAAACACTATCATAAAGCAGGGCACTGAACTGATGTTGGGGTTGACTCCAAGGACTAGTGTTTCTGTGTACTCACAGCTCTGCAGCATCTCTGTCAGCGTTTCCACGGATGCTTTCTCAGCACTCTCAAACCCTGCCTCTGTCAGCAAGGAGCTCACAACCACCTGCAGGGTTCTCCTCCGGGCCAGATGATAGTTATCGGCAGGGTTAGTGGACTGTTTACTTCCCGATCTCTGTGAAGCAGCAGCCCAGAAAGATTTTCATCCACAGGAGAAGGATGCAATCACATAGTTCATACGTGGTCAATGGCAAACAAAGTTCTTTTACTACTTTTATTTTAAAAATCAGTGCTTAATGTTTAGATTTACAGATCTTGGCCAACTGAGTAAAAATTGAGCACCCAAGGTGCTTTAAATACAGAGACTACTTTTCCGCCCACCTAAAAAGTACGGTCCCAGTGAGATAAAATAGCAGGTCTTTTACTTTCTACTTTAGCAGATTATTAGAATACACAGCTGAAGAAACACGCATGATGGGATTAAGACCTGTCCCCTAGAAAAAATAGGATCCCTCTCTTGTGCCCCCCATCTTCACACCATTTCATTGAAAGGGAAAATGAAAACAGTAACAAGAGGTGACGGCGAGGAGGACAAAAGAAAACAGCACGAAAAAGTAAGAAAGCTAAATGTTTTGAAACGGGAATGCCTTTCAACTTTGGCCGGCCAATAAGAAGGCGAAAATGGCATGTTCGGACCAATCAGGGGGTGTTCCGGGTTCCCAACCCCCAACAGCAAAGGAGCCAATCAAGACACAGGTCCGCCAACTCCGGCGGCCGCAGCCAAGTCCCAGGGAGGGGGCGCGTACGGCCTGAAAAGACCCTCCGCCAGTCGGAGCTCATGATGGGGCTGGATTTATGGGGCCTAGCTTGTTGCTCAGTCTAGGGGAAAGTTGCAGGATACCCAAACTCTCTCGGCTCCGGGTCCGCGCTTCTTGCCCTTACCGTTCCAGAGCCGCCGGCCCCAGCTGTGGCCGCCGCGTCGGCCATCTTGCTCTGGCGTAGTGTGCACGAGCGCGGGGCGCGATGGGACTTGTAGTCGCGGGGCGGGACGGGGCGGGGCGGCGTGCGCCCCTTGGTTTTCCGAAGCCCAGTCGGTTGGGGGACGCCTGCGGTGACCCCGGCTCACGTGACTTTTTTTTTTTTTTTTTTTAAGATAACAGAGTCTTCTGTGTCTCCCAGGCTAGAGTGCAATGGCGCGATCGCCACCTCCGGGGCTCAAGCGATCCTCCCGCCTCAGCCTCCGGAGTAGCTGGGATTACAAGCGGGCACCACCACGCCCCGCTAGTTTTTGTATTTTTAGTAGAGACCGAATTTCGCCATGTTGGCCAGGCTGGTCTCGAACTCCTGGGCTCAAGCAATCCGCGGCCTCGGCCTCCCAACGTGCTGGGATTACAGGCTTGAGCTACCGCACCCGCCTCACGTGACCTTTTGAAAGTGAAGTGTTCTGGGGCCTTCAGTGGCTTGGTTGTGGACCGGGAAAACGCGCTGGGTTTCACTGAGTTAAAAGAAACCTATTTTAATATGAAAATCGGTTCTTGTAAAGAGCACACTCCTGGAAGGACCCAGGAGGTCAACTACACTTGCAGGGTTTTCCAAACTTGTCTGATTATTAGCAACACCTGGCTGGGCCCAGCCCAATCCCAGTGACTTCACTCTGTGGAAGAGGGACTTGGGAATCTTTCTCATTAAGGAGCTCCCCAGATGATTCTCCTGAGCAGGTAATGTTGGGAAACACTGGAGCATCCAGCTTCGTGATTTTGTGCTGAGGGCCGCCCAGCCTGTCAATGGCCCACTTGGAGTAGAGCCTGGACTACCTAGTCCAAGTCTGTCGCTGCATCCTGCTGCCTTTGCGCCCTCAACCCGCAAGGATTTGCGAGGCAAGTCTGGGTGGGGCGGGAGACTTGTCCCTTGCCGCCTCACTCCCAGGGCGTGGGGTGCCCGCGGCTGCCAGTTTTCTACCTGGCCTGTCAGCCCCTCTGGCTGCACCGTAATCGTCCCCATTTGCAGTTGCCTGGCAGGACGCAGACTCTGGGTTTGAATCCTAACACTAGCCAGCTGTGGTACTTCGGGCACTTGACCTAATCTTCAGTGTGTCTCAGTTTCCTCTTCTGTAAAACTGGGGGTAAGATGGGATGATACACAGAAAGGGTCTGTCATAGTGCCTGACGTGTAGTAAGAGTCAAGAAATTGGCCGGGCGCGGTGGCTCACGCCTGTAATCCCAGCACTTTGGGAAGCCGAGGCGGGTGGATCACCTGAGGTCAGGAGTTCGAGACCAGCCTGACCAACATGGTGAAACCCTGTCTCTACTAAAAGTACACAAAATTAGCCGGGCGTGCTGGCGGGCGCCTGTAGTCCCAGCTACTCCGGAGGCTGAGGCAGGAGAATCGCTTGAATCCGGGAGGCGGAGGCTGCAGTGAGCCGAGATCGCGTCACTGCACTCCAGCCTGGGCGACAGAGGGAGACTCCGTCTCAAGAAAAAGAAAAAGAAATCGCTCCTCATGATTTTGTTTACTTCCTGAATAGCACGTGGAGGAGTTGCGAACGCCGGGAGGCAGCGGTCTGGGAACCCGTGCCGCCCCGGCCGGTCGCCCACACTGAGCCTCTGTGGCGCCCCGCCCCCTCACCTATGCCGTGTGGGGCGGGGGCTGCGGGCGGGGGTTTGCGGCGCCGGATGAGCCTCCTGGTCTCGCCGAGGATGTGCAGGGGGTGGAGGGGTCAGGCCGGGGACTGAAACTTGGCTGAGCAGAGCACCAGCCCCTTTGTCTCCTCCGCCCCCTCTTCCCCACTTCCTGCCCAGCTCGGGATCGGCGGCGCGGCGCGGACTTTGTAAACACTTCGCCCCTGCAGGGGTGGAGACTGGCTCTGTTCGGACGCCGGGGAGAGAGGTGCAATCCCCTCCTCGTGGCTGGTGGTTGCGACCACCCCAACTCCCCAAAGGCAGGCACCAGAGGCGGCGGGAGAGAGCGCCGGCGACCCCAGTTGGTGCTCCGGGGAGCTCACCTGCCGAGGAGGTAGGCTTGGGGGCTGGAGAAACCGGGGTAGATGGGATGTCAGCTCAGGCATGTCAGACCATGCGTTGGGGATCGGCGCTGGGTGGGTCAACGGGGTCGCTGCATCATCACTTCCCAGTTGGCACCCAAAGCTTGGCTAACTTTCCCACTGAGGGAGATGTTCTGCACGGAGTTGAAGGGCAGAGAAACCCCCAAAGGCCCTGAGCCGTCTGTATGTACACACATCGGCACAACCCCCTCCAGTTGATCTGGAAGCCCCGTGGCTTTACCGAGCTGTTGCTCTTCTCGTGCCTCAAAGATGGGGTGGAAGGCCTCTAGGAGGGCAGACCAGTGTGGATGGGGAGTCTGTGGGTGCTCTGACCAGTGCACCGGGGTGAAACTGGAGGGAGGAACCCCTCAGTGGTGTCTGATTGGTACATAGGTGATGATCTTAGCCTCCTCTGTGTCTCTTGAAGTGTCAACAAGAGGAATAACTGAATACATTGGTTGCTGTTATTAAGGGAGCATTAAGTTATTCATTTGCATTGGCTGAACACCCACTATGTGCTTGGCATTATATGGAATGCTGAGGGTGCAATGATGTTATTTATCCACAGCTAATATGGATCACAGAACAGACATAGATATCAAGTGCACTGGCTGGGGTGACTGGGAAGGCTTTAGAGAGAAAAGGACATTTGAGTTCGATTCAGAAGGATGAAAAGCATAGAAGTCTTTGGGGGCACTTATTCCACAGAGCTGGATTGAATCCCAGCTGTGGTGTTGGACACTGGAATATAGGGGCAACCCAGAAACAATTCCCGCTCCCTTTAATCCACTGTCTAAGCATCAAGGGGATGAACAGGATGAGTCCCAGAAAAGGCAATTTTCTGGGCTGGGTCCCAAGAACCCAGGAATTCCCAGCTGGGTGCAGCTGGGAGGGTCCACCTGGGGGTGATGTGACAGTCCACACAATCCTGGGCACCCCCTCCCCATCCCTGGACTCTGAGACCGTTTCCTCTGACGAGTCCTTGCCCTCTGCCTACCACCTCATTTCTCTTCGGGACCAGACATGGATGGAGAAGTGGATCTCCCTTTGCTTCCTCACAGATTCTTCTGGCCGTTCAATTCCGGGGCTCCTTTGGGAAATGACTGACACACCAATTTATTAATTCATTCAGCACCCATTTGCTGTGGCCATACTCCATCTGCACAGGCTATTCCCACAGCTGTTGGGGATGTCATGGTAATCAAATCACAGTTTCTTCCGCCTGGAACTTAACACTGAAAGCTTCTCTGATAATTCTAGCAGAGTCCTAGTCTATGCCAGTCATTGAGATCATGACCTCCATGGTCCCAAGCATCTTCTCCTTATGACTTCCCCTTCCCTCTTCCCTCAAGGGCTCAGAATACTAGCTAACAGTTACATAACACTGTCAGGTACTCTTCTAAGTGACTTAGAGATCATATCTCATTTAAACCTCCTAATACAGTCCTACGAGGTAGGCATTAGGATTCTCTCCATTTTATAGACGAGGAAATGCAGGCACTGGAGATAAGTAATCTTCCTTCAGACACAAGAAACAAATGGCAGAGCTGGGATTTAAACCCAGGTCACTTGATTTGGGAGGCTTTATTTATTTATTTATTTTTTGAGACGGAGTCTCGCTCTGTCGCCCAGGCTGGAGTGCAGTGGTGCGATCTCGGCTCACTGCAAGCTCTGCCTCCTGGGTTCACGCCATTCTCCTGCCTCAGCCTCCCGAGTAGCTGGGACTACAGGCGCCCACCACCATGCCCGGCTAATTTTTTGTGTTTTTAGTAGAGACGGGGTTTCACCGTGTTAGCCAGGATGGTCTCGATCTGACCTCGTGATCCACCCGCCTCGGCCTCCCAAAGTGCTGGGATTACAGGCATGAGCTACCACGCCCAGCTGGGAGGCTTTATTCTTAACCATTAGGCTAGCCTGCCTCCTTCACTGACCACATAAAATGTGCACTTGAGCCAGGAACTTAGGAGTTTCCTAAAGGGAGTCTGTGGTCCTGTATCTTGGATGATACAGCCATCTGTTACCTGAGTCGTGGGGCTGGTACTGTTTACAGTGAGCCCAGCAGGCCTGGAATAGGGTTGTGGGAACTGCACAGAACTGGTATCCTTTCCTGATGGCTGTGTGTGTGTGTGTGTGCGTGCGTGCACGTGTGTGCATGCGTGCACACAAGTGTATGAATGTTTTCCCCTGTGTAAGCCTCACTCAAAGGGAAAGGGGGAATGTGAATAAACCAAGAGGAATGAACTAAGATTATATTCAAGAAAGAACTTCTCAACTTGGACGTGATGTGCCAGAATCTGGGGACGTGGGAAACCAAGACACCTCTTTTGTTGGGAATTAAGAATAGCAGAGATGCTCACATTCTAGATGTGCATTCCAGCTTGGTAGCTGAGTAAGGAAGATGGCTAAGGAGTGGGTGCAAGCTTAAGATGCTCACACCTCTCTTTCCCACAGCTCCTGCTTCCAAAGCTGCATCCATGTATCCTACCCAGTCCCTCCAGACAGGCTGGGATAATGCTGGTGATGCAAGCAAGGGCACAGGACAGTTTCCATGGATTCCAGCCCCTTTTCCACCTTCTTTCTGAAACGCTTTTAAATTTCTTACAAGGACCTTCCCCACAGGTCTGGGGAGGCCTTGAGGTGGTCCCTTTCTGCCTACACTTCGTGCATCTGTCTTTGAGAAAGGAGTGTGTGTTGGGGACAGGGGTATTGATGCTGGGAGTCAAGGGTGGGAACGGGTAGAGGGTGGCTGCACTGAGAAAACGGGTAAGCAGGATGTGAACCTTAAGAATGATAAACCTCCATGCTGCTCTTCTCCCACGCATGCACCTTCCTCCCTCGCTCGCTGGTAGGGTGGGGTGCAGCGGAGCCCTTGGCACGCCCTGGCCCCCTGCCCCAGACACTGGCTTGGCTGTGGAGAACAGGTTGTACTCTTGAAAAACCACAAGAGGAAGTTTAGGGAGGGCTGGGGGTGGGGAAAGTTCTGGGGCCCCTGCCAAGTTTCCCTTTCCCTGCTGAGCAGTAGGTGTGTTTATCTTGCCCTCAAAGATATTTAAATTTTAAATCCTCAAGTTTCAAAGAGCTGTCAAGGCC
This sequence comes from Theropithecus gelada, assembly GCF_003255815.1. Classification (NCBI taxonomy): domain Eukaryota; kingdom Metazoa; phylum Chordata; class Mammalia; order Primates; family Cercopithecidae; genus Theropithecus; species Theropithecus gelada. The sequence continues at coordinate 44,374,259 of NC_037671.1, read as the reverse complement.
TGCCCCTTCCTAGGGGTGGCAACAGACACTGCTAGAAATGGGATTGGAACAAGTTACCCATCTGCTGGTTGAGAAAGGCTAATTCCAGAAAGTCTCTTCTCCTTCTTTGGCCCCTTCACTTTTCTCTTCCCCAGAGCGTTCCCTACAACCTTTAAACTCAGAGGAATGTGGCTGTAATTGCTCCTTAGGAGCTGAATGGTGTTGCAGGAGCTGTCCTTAGGTGTTTTACCTGTACTGTCTTATTTAATATTTATTCACCACAACTCTAGGTAGTAAACACCTCTATCTCCAATTTGCGGATAGGAAACTGAGGCTCAGAAAGGCAAACTTGCTCAAAGTGATTTAGCTAGTAAGTGGCAGAGCCTGGACTTGAACAAGGTTCTATCTGATTTCAAAGTCTAGGCTTTTTACTCATGAATTAACTCTCAATCTGAGCATTGACTTTCCTAGTATATCAAACACTGAGACAGGGAGGCTGAAATATAAAGGGATTTTTTAAATGCTGCTGCTGGTATGGGAGAGGGATAGAATTGGAAGTGATTCCTTGGAAGTTAATGTATTTAAGAAAGGATAACCACTGGGGACGGTGGCTCATGCCTGTAATCCCAGCACTTTGGGAGGCCAAGGCGGGCGGATCATGAGGTCAGGAGTTCGAGGCCAGCCTGACCAACATGGTGAAACCCCCATCTCTACTAAAAATACAAAACAACAACAACAACAAAAAACTGGGCCTGGTGGCATGCGCCTGTAATCACAGCTACTCAGGAGGCTGAGGCACAAGAATCGCTTGAACCCGGGAGGCAGAGGTTGCAGTAAGCCAACATCGCACCATTGCGCTCCAGCCTGGGTGACAGAGTGAGAATCCGTCTCAAAAAAAAAAAGAAAGAAAAGAAAGAAAGGATAGCCAAGTAAAAAAAAAAAAAAAAAAAAAAAAGATGCAGGAGGTGAGAGGTCAGGTCAAACTCTGGAAGGCTGCACCAAAGGGGAAGATTTAGGAGGGATACTGTAGCTGTATGCAAATATTTAAAAGGTTGCCCTAGCAAGCCTTGAAGTAGGGGGTTAGCAGGACTGGTGGAGGCAGATTTTCAAAAAACATAGAACTTTCTAACACATGGGGCTTAGAGCGCATGCTGTAAGAGGGGCCTCTGCCAGCAAGACGACCTCAAAGCCCCTTTGCCTGTAAACCCCTGCTATGATTTTTCCCCTGCTTTCCTCTTCTTGTCATTCTTTGCTCTCCCATACTCCCTGGCCCATGGTAGTCCCTGATCGTCCACCAGGTGGGGCTGTTGCCCAGTGTGTCGCCCCGGTGTGGCTGGATTGGGTGAAGAGCGTTGCGGGGTTCTCCAGGCACTGACTGGTTTCAAGGGGCCTCTGCTCTCAGCCCATCACCAGCTATTTACACACTGGGGCCCAGAGAACTGCTTTTGACCCAGCACAGCCCCCATAAAAGGTGCTCTTCTGTCTTGTCCAGGCTCCAGCCAGAATGTGCAGGCCTCTGCCTCTGGGGCATATACCCGTCCCCAGGTCAGGGATTCCTTCCACATCTTCTCTTTCCCCTTCCTGACTGTCCTTTCTCTTTGAGAGAGAGGGCCCCATGTGTCCAGAGCAGAGGGCAAGGCCAACGGCCCTGTGAACCAGCAGGGTAACTAATGTGGCATGGCCATTTATGCTCTTCAAAGGACATACTTGTGTCATCTCCCGGAAGGGGCCTCAAGAGCCCCACCTCTCTGAAACTATTTGCACTCAGTGGCCTGACCAGTTCTCCCATCCTGGATGAAATTCCCCAGGACAGCCGTTCCTGAGGTGAGGGCTGAGGGGTTATCTCTGGAAGGAGAGGGTTGCTGGTACCTCCATCCGTGGCCCAGATCTGCTTGCTGCCCCCTCAGACCTTTACAGAGGCACAGAGCCACTGGGCCTCCAGGGACACAGAGACAGAGCCCAGAATGAGCAAAGACACCCTGATTTTTTTGAGACAGGGTCTTACTCTGTCGCCCAGACTAGAGTGCAGTGGCGTGATCTCGGCTCACTGCAGCCTTGACTTCCCAGGCAGAGGTGATCCCCCCATCTCAGCCTCCCGGGTAGTTGGGACCACAGGTGTGGCGCCACCATGCTCAGCTAATTTTTAATTATTTTTTTGAAACGGAATCTCACTCTGTTGCCCAGGCTGGAGTGCATCTTGGTCCACTGCAACCTCTGCCTTCCAGATTCAAGTGATTCTCCTGCTTCAGCATCCCAAGTAGCTAGGATTACAGGCACCCGCCACCACGCCCAGCTAATTTTTTGGATCTTTTATGGGGTTTCACCATGTTGGCCAGGATGGTCTCGAATTCCCGACCTCGTGATCTGCCTGCCTCGGGCTCCCAAAGTGCTGGGATTACAGGTGTGAGCCACCGCGCCCGGCATGCTCAGCTAATTTTTTGCAGAGATGGGATTTCGCCCTTTTGCCCAGGCTGGTCTTGCGCTCCTGGGCCCAAGCAATCCTCCTGCCTCGGCCTCCCAAAGTGCTGAAATTACAGGCATGGGCCACTGTGCCTGGCCAGAGACACCCATTTTGCAGGTGAGCAAACCAAGGTACTGAGAGGTCTAGCAGCTTGCTTCCGTACACACAGCCCATCTGTGACTGAGCTGGAAGTCTGACTCAGCCACTTGGCTGTAACGTTTGTGCATGTAACCACTAATCTGTGCCATCTGTCATGGAGTGGTCGAGAGCGCCTGTTCTTCATAGACAAACCACCCCACTTCGAGTCCTAGCTCAGCTCCTTTCTGGCTATGTGAAAGTTTCTTTGTCTGTAAAATGGGCATAAATATAAGCCCCACCTCTCTGGGTAATTGTGAGAATTAATAATAACCAGTATTAGTTGAATACCTACTGTATGTCAAGTATCTTTTTGCATCCTCCCAGCAGACCATGAGGGAGGCATTATTATTCTGCTTTTTACGCATAAGGAAACTGAGGCACAGGGGAGGCACAGAGACTGCAGGATTAAGACTTCCGGCCAGTCGCAGTGGCTCATTCCCGTAATTCCAGCACTTTGGGAGGCTGAGGCAGGCGGATCAGCTGAAGTCAGGAGTTCAAGACCAGCCTGACCAACATGGAGAAACCCCGTCTCCACTAAAAAACAAAATTAGCCGGGCATGGTGGTGCATGCCTGTAACCCCAGCTACGCAGGAGGCTGAGGCAGGAGAATCACTTGAACCCAGGAGGCAGAGGTTGCAGTGAGCCGAGATCGCACCATTGCACTCCAGCCTGGGTAACAAGAGCAGAACTCCATCTCAAAAAAAAAAAAAAAACCACTTCCAAGCCTACACTTCCATAAGATTATGAGGCAGTGCACACAAAGCTCTGCTGAGTGGTGGGCAGGCCATATGTCCTTTGAGTGATAGCTGCTGTCATTATCAGCATATCACGGGCATCATCGTCTCCCAGGTGGAGGTCCTCAGGGTGGACATGGGGCCATCTAGATCCCAAGAGACAGCCCTGGTTTCTTTCCTCACCATCCCACCTATGGCTTCATGTTACCCTCTTTTCTCAAATAAAAATTGTCCACAAGTTATGGCCTGTGGTCAGACAGTTGGACAGAATATTTGAAGCTGGGGCTGTCCCAGAAACTCCCAGTTCTGGCCCCAGCTTTTTCTGCTCCAACTCACCCTCCCTCTTGTTCTCTGTTCTCTTCCCTCTCTGCTGTTCCTCCCTGCCCCCTCCCCTGAGGTCCCTGAGTTCTGGGAAAGGAAACTGGAGCAGGGGCCTCAGACAGATGCAGACCTTGAGCTCCAAGTTGGGCTCCAGCTGGAGGAGGGAGGACCAGCCAGGGGCAGGACCATGAGGCGCAGAGGGCCCCCAGTCTGCTTGTCCCTGGGAAGACATCTGTTTATTATTCGCAAAGTCTTAAACTCTGGTTTGTTAAGCTCTGTCATGCTGGGTGCTGTGGAATCCACTGGGAATAAGGCCCAGGGGAGGTTTATTCTACTCTGGCAAGTGGCTATCACAAAGCCATCTTTGGATTATAGAGGGAGGAGTGCTGTTTCCTCCCGGCAGCAGGCCCTAGGATGCAAGGCCGCCTTTTCCTTTCCAGTTCCATTGTCTTTTCTGTAAGCGGTGTCTGCTGTAGAACCACAAACTTGGAGACTCTTCAAATGTGGCATCTATTTTCATCTCAGTGAGAGAGGATCTTGGGGTTACAAGCCCTCAGATGTACTGGGTGACTGAGCGTAGGCCAGGGCATAGAACATTCTAGTTTCTCCAGGCCTTCTGTTCCTTCTTTCCAGTCAGCTGGTACCTGCTGGTCCCAGGGGGAACTCCGTATTTTCTTCAAATTGACTTGATTTCTACCTCTAGGACCTGGCTGAGTTTTTCTCTCACATCCCTTGATCTCCAAGGGTACAGCCTTTTCCGGCTTGGGCCCAGCCTCTTGGGTTCTTAAAACTTTGTTTACAGTCACTGGACTTGAGCTGGGTTCCTCCTGGGTGGTCCTCAGAAAGTTTTACCTCCCCCGTTTCTTCCCTGCCTTTCCTCTGACACAGGTTCTAGGAGTCATTTGTGGTGCTTCTTGTGGGAATCTGTTGTGTGACTTTGCTCTGAATCCTCATGTGTTCCCAGACACATGGCACTCAAGATGTTGGTGATGATAATAGCACATCTTTACACGACACTTCCATGTGCCAGGGGCTGCTGTAAGTGCTGCCATATCCTGTATGCCATTTATACGTAAGTCAGTTTATAATAAGTATGGATATTTATTAATCCATTTCTCAGCTGTTTCTCACAAACATATCCTATGAGGGTTTTTTGGTTTTTGTTTTTTGTTTTTTGAGATGGAGTCTTGCTCTGTCACCCAGGCTGGAGTGCAGTGGCACGATCTCGGCTCACTGCAACCTCCGCCTCCTGGGGTCAAGCAATTCTCTCCATCAGCCTCCTGAGTAGCTCGGATTACAGGCACCCACCACCACACCCAGCTAATTTTTGTCTTTTTAGTAGAGACGGGGTTTCACCATGTTGGCCAGGCTGGTCTTGAACTCCTGACCTCGTGATCCACCCACCTCAGCTCCCAAAGTGCTGGAATTACAGGCATGAGCCACTGCGCCTGGCCAAGGTTTTTTATTTTGCAGATAAAGCCCCTGAGGCATAGAGGTTAAGTATCTAGTCCAAAGTCATACAGCTGGTCATATTGAGAGCCTGGTGGCTGAAATAACTCTGACCTCAGTCAGACTTTTCTTTTTTTGTTTTTGTTTTTTTTTTTTTGAGACGCAGTCTAGCTCTGTTGCCCAGGCTGGAGTGCAATGGTGTGATCTCAGCTCACTGCAACCTCCACCTCCCAGGTTCAAGTGATTTTCCTGCCTCAGCCTCCCGAGTAGCTGGGATTACAGGCTCCTGCCACCACGCCCAGCTAATTTTTTGTATTTTTAGTAGAGACAGGGTTTCATCATGTTGTCCAGGCTGGTCTCAAAACTCCTGACCTCAGGTGATCCACCCGCCTCAGCCTCCCAAAGTGCTGGGATTACAGGCGTGAGCCACTGTGCCCCGCTCAGACTTTTCATGCATACTGTGTATATTGCACACATGTGTGTGCACATGTGTATCCACCTACCAGGGCAAATGTGAGATTACACTGGGTTCCCTGTTGAGACATTGTCGTGTACAGTCTCAGGACTAGTAGAGCAGACCGGTAGGCCCCTGACTGCCTGTGTGCATGACATGCAGGGATGCATGGAGGTGTGATGGTGTTGACACGAATCCCCCCGGGCAAGCCCAGAGCATCCTGGATCCCCCAGTGCCTTCTGGCCAGTGCTTTAGGATGTCCACTAAGCCAAGAAGGTGGAAGGTAAGGAGCAAGGGTGCCCCAGCCCTGCCACAGCAGGAAGGTCAGGTATCACACACGGCCCGGAAACAGGAGTGGGTGGTGGTGAATGTGAGCTCTGCTAGGTGGGGCTGGGCCCTAACCTATCTGGGGAGCTCTGGTTGAATCAGCCCAACCACAGCCACCCCAACTGTGCAATGGTGCAAACAAGCTTTTCCTCCAGCTCGCCTTCCAACGCTCATTTTCCTTTCCTTGCTCTTGTATGAGACTCAGGCTTTGGGAGGAGTGTGGGATTAGGACAGCAGCTGAGAGCGTAAATCTGGAAGGGGTGGTTCAGCTGGGTCCTAGTGCAGGACCTCTCACCATGGCCTTCAAGTGACACCCGAGGCCTTCACCCAGCAATGGGTGGCAGCTCTGGCCCAGAGGGGATGCCACATACCCTGTCCAGAGGACAGCACTACATGGGTTGAGGACTCCTGGGCTCAGTCACCTGGTATATTCATCCAACATCTGTGAGTCTCAGAGGCCTCGGAACCATACACTTTCCATTCTTCATGGAGTGGAGCCACATTGGACGCAGTGTTGGGTTCAAAGTCAGGGTAAAAACAAGACACACATCAAAGTTACTGTTAAAGTCTCTATTTTAAAGAGACTGCTCATAAAACACAGGATACATGATTTTTACGTTCTCTTCCATCTCTTAAGATTCCCCAGCATGGCCAGTGTTTGTTGGAACACAGGATCTGGTCTTTGGTTAAGCATTATGTTGAGCCTGGGTGAAGGGATCACATCATATAAATAGTACATAGGTTTCTGTGGTTGGTTGGTGTCTCTTCTAGTAGATATAATTGAATTTATGACTGTTAAATATGCGCATTTAGGAATTCAGTATGCATACTTTTATGGTCTAGCTGGGCCTCAAGAAAGGTTTCAACTACAGTGCTGTGGGAATCTGGAGAAAGGAGTGGTAGCTTTTGCATGGGTTTACCAGGATTTATTCTCAAAGGTGCCATTTGAGGAGATAAAAGAGGAATGGATTAGATGAGAAATTATTCCAGAGCAGTTTTAAATGGTGGTTGCTTTTGGATCTTTTTACTCTTCTGAATGTTCTGAGTTTTTTACTGAAGGCCATATTATAATTTTTTATGTTATTTCTATGTCAATTATTAGACATTTCTTATTCTTTTTCTATAGTATTACTGATTATTTCTTATTTCTAAAACAACTAGTGGTTATTTCTATAATCACTATTATTTATAGAACAATAATTACTTTTGATATGACCACTTCTTGCATTTTTTTTTTTTTTAAAGTTGAGATAGGGTCTCACTCTGTCACCCAGGCTAGAGTGTAGTGGCACAATCTCAACTCACTGCAGCTCCTGCCTCCTGGGCTCAAGCAGTTCTGCTACCTCAGCCTCCCAAGTATCTGGGACCGCAGGCACAAGCCACCATGCCCAGCTAATTTTTTGTATTTTTGGTGGAGACAGGGTTTTGCCATGTTGCACAGGCTGGTCTTGAACTCCTGGGCTCAAGCGATCTGCACATCTTGACCACCCAAAGTGCTGGGATTACAGATGTGAGCCACTGCACCCTGCCCTTATATAGTTAAAAAAATCCGGGAACACAATGGAACTGAGAGGTAAAAATATGAATAAGAGTAAAGAATACTAAGAACTGGATAACCAGGCTTGGAATTGGGCATTTTAGAGACTGACATATTAGGTCTACTGCAGCAATTTTTAAGCTTTCTGATCTCAGGACCACTTTACATTCTGAAAAATTTTTGAGGATCCCAAAGAACTTTTTTTTTTTCTTTGAGATGCAGTCTCACTCTGTTGCCCAGGGTGGAGTGCAATAGTGCGATCTTGGCTCACTGCAACCTCTGCCTCCTGGGTTCAAGCGATTCTCGTGCCTCAGCCTCCTGAGTAGCTGGGATTACAGGCACGTGTGGCCATGCCCGGCTAATTTTGTGTTTTTATTAGAGACAGGGTTTCACCATTTTGGTCAGGCTGGTCTTGAACTTCTGACCTCATGATCTGCCCGCCTCAGCCTCCCAAAGTGCTGCGATTACAGGTGCATGCCACCACACCTGGCTAATTTTTGTATTTTTATTAGAGATGGGGTTTCACCATGTTGGTCAAGCTGGTCTCGAACGCCTGACCTCATGATCCGCCTGCCTCAGCCTCCCAAAGTGCTGGGATTACAGGTGTGAGCCACCACGCCTGGCCAGGACTTTTGTTTTTTAGGCTATACCTATTAATAGGTGCACCCGACATGGCATTCCCTGGAATAAATAATATAAGCTTTTGACTTCTCCCTCCCTATACCTGTTGATATTTTGTTTCTAATAAAAAATTTGATATGAGAAATTTTAAATATTAATTTATTTAAAGTAACAATAAGAAACTCATTGCATGTTAACATAAGCATTGTATTTTTTTTTTTTGGCCGGGCACGGTGGCTCACACCTGTAATCCCAGCACTTTGGGAGGCCGAGGCAGGCGGATCATGAGGTCAGGAGATCGAGACCATCCTGGCCAACATGGTGAAACCCGTCTCTACTAAAAGTACAAAAATTAGCTGGGTGTGGTGGTGCGTGCCTGTAGTCCCAGCTACTTGGGAGGCTGAGGCAGGAGAATCGCTTTAACTAGGGAGTCAGAGGTTGCAGTGAGGCAAGATCATGCCACTGCACTCCAGCCTGGGGGCAGAGTGAGGCTCCGTCTAAAAAAAAGTAAACAAAATGGCTGGGTGCGGTGGCTCACTCCTTTAATCCCAGAATTTTGGGGAGGCTGAGGCGGGCGGATCACCAGGTCAGGAGATCGAGACCATCCTGGCTAACACAGTGAAACCCCGTCTCTACTAAAAATTACAAAAAAATTAGCCGAGTGTGTTGGCAGGTGCCTGTAGTCCCAGCTACTCAGGAGGCTGAGGCAGGAGAATGGCGTGAACCCAGGAGGCGGAGCTTGCAGTGAGCCGAGATCGTGCCACTGCATTCCAGCCTGGGCCACAGAACAAGACTCCCTCTCAAAACAAAACAAAACAAAAAAACCCATAAGCATTGTATTTTTTAAAAAATGAAAACTATTTTCCAAAACAAAAATAATGAGAAGTATAGCCTTGTTTACGTTTTTGCAAATCTCGTTAATGCCTGACTTAATAGAAGACAGCTGGATTATCATATCAGTTTCTGATTCAATCTGTTGCAGTATGTTTTTATTAATATATATGAAGAAAATCTGGCCTCAGGCAGGTATCTCATTAGAAAAGAGAGGACTGGCCAGGCACAGTGGCTCATGCCTGTAATCCCAGCACTTTGGGAGGCCAAGGTGGGCAGATAACTTGAGCCCAGGAGTTGGAGACCAGCCTGGACAACATGGCAAAATTTTGTCTCTTCAAAAGACCCAAAACTTAGCCGGGCTTGGTGGTGTGCGCCTGTAGACCAGGAGGAGGCTGAGGTGGGAGGATTGCTTGAGCCTGGGAGGTGGAGGCTGCAGTGAGCAGTTATTGTGCCACTGCACTCCAGCCTGGGTGACAGAGGGAGACCCTGTGTCAAAAAAAAAAATTAAAAATATATATATATATAAATAATTTTTAGGCGAGGCATGGTGGCTCACACCTGTAATCCTAGCACTTTGGGAGGCCGAGGCAGATGGATCATTTGAGGTCAGGAGTTCAAGACTAGCCTGGCCAACATGGTGAAACCACAACTCTACTAGAATACAAGAATTAGCTGGGCGTGGTGGCACACGCCTATAATCCCAACTACTCGGGAGGCGGAGGCAGGAGAATCGCTTGAACCTGGGAGGCAGAGGTTGCAAAGAGCCAACATTGGGCCACTGCACTCCAACCTGGGTGACAGAGCAAGACTCTGTCTCAAAAATAAATAAATAAATAAATAAATAATAAATTTTAGGCCAGGCCCGATGGCTCACGCCTGTAATCTCAGCACTTTGGGAGGTCGAGGTGGGTGGGTCACAAAGTCAGGAGTTCAAGACCAGCCTGGCTAACATGGTGAAACCCCATCTCTACTAAAAATACAAAAATTAGCCAGGCGTGGTGACAGGTGTCTGTAATCCCAGCTACTTGGGAGGCTGAGGCAGGAGAACTGCTTGAACCCCGGAGGTGGAGGTTGCGGTGAGCCGAGATCACGCCACTGCACTCCAGCCTGGGAGACAGAGTGAGACTCCGGCTCAAAAAAAAAAAAAAAAAAAGAAAAGAAACTAGGGTGACGCCAGTAGAAATGGAAACAAGGGGGTGATCTGGGAAACTATTTTGAAAGTAGAAGCAATGGAAATTAGTAATTATTTGGTAGGAAGATCTGAAGAGTCCTCTGCCCTTCCCCCGTGAGGCACCATGCATGCTTCCGCAATGGAGTAGGTTGCCCTGTGCTATAGTTTGCTGCTTGCATTCCTTCTCTCCTAATAGGCCCTGTGCTCCAGGAAGTGCATGAATGAGAGGAATCAGGGACTACCCTTGAACTTCCAGCCTGGATGACTGGCAGAATATTGGTTGCATTAACAAGTTTTAAAACCAGGAGGAAAAGATGGCCATTACCATTAAGTATCATTAACTGAAGAATAGGGAAAGGTGTCAGGCTATGAATGGGGGGAAATAATGGGTGGACCTTGAAATATAGCACTCTTGGCAAGAAGGTATATTTTTCTAGGTACTAAAGATTTGAGGAGAAATATAAAAAACATCTAGGAAGGATTGCTCTGTTCTTTGTTCTCAAGTAACTTAAGTTCAGTTAGGGCAATGTTTTTCAAAACTAGAAAAAAAAATTTGTTTAAGAGACAGAGTTGGCCAGGCGCAGTGGCTCATGCTGGTAATCCCAACACTTTGGGAGGACGAGGTGGCCGGATCACTAGGTGAAACCCCATCTCTACTAAAATACACACATAAATAGCTGGGCGTGGTGGCACCAGCCTGTAGCCCCAGCTACTTGGGAGGCTGAGGCAGGGGAATCGCTTGAACCCGTGAGGCGGAGGTTGCAGTGAGTCGAGATCACACCACTGCACTCCAGCCTGGCGACAGAGCAAGACTCCATCTCAAAAAAAAAAAAAAGAGAGACAGGGTCGGCTGGGCACAGTGGCTCACGCCTGTAATCCCAGCACTTTGGGAGGCCAAGGCGGGTGGATCACCTGAGGTCAGGAATTACAAGGCGGGCACCTGTAATTCCAGCTACTAGGGAGGCTGAGGGAGGAGAATTGCTTGAACCCGGGAGGCAGAGGTTGCAGTGAGCTGAAATCGCACCACTGTACTCCAGCTTGGGCAACAAGAGCAAGGATGCATCTCAAAACAAAAAGAAGACAGGGTCTTGCTCTATAGTCCAGGCTGGGGTGCAGTGGTGCAATCATAGCTTACCACAGCCTTGGGCTCAAATGATCCTCCCACCTTAGCCTCCCTAGTAACTAAGACTACAGGTGCATGCCACCATACTTGGATAATTAAAAAATTTTTTTTGGTAGCAACAGTGTCTCTGCTATGTTGCCCAGGCTAGTCTCAAAATCCTGACCTCAAGTGATCCTCTAACCTTCGTCTCCCAAAGTGCTGGGATTATAGGCATGAATCACCACACCCAGCATAGAAATGTTTTAAACTTTTGGTTTTTTTGAGATGGAGTTTCGCTCTTGTTGCCCAGACTGGAGTGCAATGGTGTGATCTCGGCTCACCCTGCAACCCTTCACCTCCTGGGTTCAAGTGATTCTCTTGCCTCAGTCTCCCAAGTAGCTGGGATTACAGTATGTGCTACCATGCCCAGCTAATTATTTTGTATTTTTAGTAGAGACAGGGTTTCTCCATGTTGCTCAGGCTGGTCTCAACCTCCTGATCTCAGGTGATCCACCCACCTCAGCCTCCCAAAGTGCTGGGATTACAGGTGTTAGCCACCGCACCCAGCTGAAATGTTTTAATTTTAGCCCATTTTATACACATGCATACAAATACACATCTGTGTGTGTGTGTGTGTGTGTGTGTGTGTGTATATATATATATATTTTTTTTTTTTTGAGATGGAGTCTCACTCTGTCACCCAGGCTGGAATGCAATGGTGCGATCTCAGCTCACTGCAACCTCCGCCTCCTGGGTTCAAGCGATTCTACTGTCTCAGTTTCCCAAGTAGCCGGGATTACAGGCACCTACTACCACACCCGGCTAAGTTTTATATTTTTAGTAGAGTCGGGGTTTCACCATGTTGGCCAGGCTGGTCTTGAACTCCTGACCTCAGGTGATCCGCTCGCCTCAGCCTCCCAAAGTGCTGGGATTACAGGTGTGAGCCACCACACCTGGCCAATATATTATAAAACAAGACTCACTAAACAATACTTACTCTGGCCACAGTTGATATACTTCTGACGTTTTAAAATTCTGTTTTGCCGTTTCATTTTTAAAACGTGGTGGTCATGACTTCATGAAACAGTAAAATGACTGCCATCACCTGTAATCCAGCACTTTGGGAGGCCGAGGCAGGTGGATCATGAGGTCACGAGTTCGACACCAGCCTGGACAAGATGGTGAAACCCCGTCTCTACTAAAACTACAAAAAGCCGGGCGTGGTGGCGCACGCCTATAGTCCCACTACTTGGGAGGTTGAGGCAGGAGAATCGCTTGAACCCAGGAGGCAGAGGTTGTGGTGAGCCAAGATTGTGCCATTGCACTTCAGCCTGGGCGACAAGAGTGAAACTCTGTCTTAAAAAAAAAAAAAAAAAAAAAAGGACTTGCCATTTAAAAAGCACTAAATTGGGGAGGCATCACTCTCAAAGTTCTATTAGCAACAGAAGTGGACTGACTAATATAAGGCGAAGGGAATGTATTAGAAGAAGGTCAGAAACTCATAGACTCACTAGGAAGGCTGCAGAACCAGGCTTGGAAATGGACAAAGTGCCAGGGGCTAGAAAGAGATAACTATAGGGAGATGAGGGCAGCTGGCTGTTACCTCTGCCAGTTTGCGCATGGTGGAAATGGGTAGGTTTCTGTGGTGCAGGTGAGGCAGCCTGGCTCCTGGATTTACAGTAGGGGAAACGGAACTCCCAGAGGGAAGTGGCTGTGCTGTTAGGGAGGGGGCTGGACAACCAGCAGCCAAAGAAGAGTAAAGTCTACCAAAGGTAACAGGATGTGGGCACATAAAAAGATACCTTACCATGAGTGGTATACTTAACATGGCAGTCTAGGCGGACGTGCCCATGCCCGGCTCGTGGCCTTCTCACGTGCTAAATTCGGAAACCCATTGGCCATAGGTATTGAAATCAAATGCCTCCAAAAGATGCCAGGCCTCTGCCTTGGTAATTCCACTTTCTAGTCTCTGTCCTAATTAAATTATTCTAAATGCAGAAAAAACCTTGTCAGCCGGGTGTGGTGGCTCACGTGTGTAACCCCCAGAAGTTTGGGAGGCCAAGGCAGGACAATTGCTTCAGGCCAGGAGTTCGAGACCAGCCTGGACAACATAGTGAGACCCCATCTGTACAAGAAATAAAAAAGAGTAGTCAGGTTTGGTGGCATGTGTCTGTAGTCCTAGCTACCCAGGAGGCTGAGGCAGAAGAATCGCTTGAGTCCAGGAGTTTGAGGTGACAGTGAGCTGTGATGGCACCAGTGCATTCCAGCCTGTGTGACAGGGCAAGACCTCGTCTCTTAAAAAAGAGTTGGACAGGTGCAGTGGCTCACGCCTGTAATCCCAGAACTTTGGGAGGCCAAGGTAGGTGGATCACCTGAAGTCAGGAGTTTGAGACCAGCCTGACCAACATGGTGAAACCCCATCTCTACTAAAAATACAAAAAATTAGACACGTGTGATGTGTGCCTATAATCCCAGCTGCTCAGGAGGCTGGGGCAGGAGAATCGCTTGAACCCAGGAGGCGGAGGTTGCAGTGAGCTGATATTGCGCTGTTGCACTCTGTCTCAAAAAAAAAAAAAAAAAGAGTCAGTTGCAAAATATATGTGGTAACATGAAAATTATATGGTAACGTTAAGGGAAAAATCAGGATGCAAAATTGTACATATATTTACAACTATATATTTTAGACACACACACACAGACTTGAAGGAAATATACCACAGTGTTAACAGTGGTTATTTGTTGGGGGAGCAGAACTAAAGGAGTTTTGTTTCTCTAGTGCTGTTTTCACTTTTTGAACTGTTCATGAAAAATCAAAAACATGTCATGAGTTGTGTTTCCATAAGTATTTGGAAAATCAGTCTTCTTACTTTCATAGCATCTCACTGGGGACAGTAGGTGCCGAGTGCAAAGTTGGCAGGAAGGAGTACAGTGTGAAGGCCCAGAGCAGTACCCTGTGAGGTCACAGCAGCCTCTGCCCCACGTTCCCAATAAGCCTGCACTATCTGCCAGCCCTGCAAGTCCTGCGCCACCAGTAAAGTTGTGAAGTATCCAGGTGACTCTGGGGTGACTGGCCCCCGTTGTCACGGCAGTTAGGGGTGGGTGAAGTCAGGTGAGGTGGCACATGACTCAGCTTCAAGCCCCCTTGAACCCACAGAACGGGTCTGAAGTGGAGCACACATTTCTTTTTGAGGCCTGCTTTTCCCCCTTGTCCCTTTTAGCAGGCTGTAGCGGGGAACTAAGGCGGCCAGAGCAGGAAGTCTCCCATAGAGTCTGCCTCGGCAGCTCAGCAACAGAGGAGGAGGTGGAGTCTGGATTGAGCCCCAAGATAAGGAACATGCAGCAGCTGAAGAGGGAGATCAGAATAAACAGCTGTGCCCCCAGGAGAACAAGCTCCACATTCCACTCTTCGACCCCACCCCCAATTCCCACTTCTCCCAAGTGCCTTCCTGCACCCCACCCCCATCTGTGCACACTCAGTGTTCCCACCCACTCCAGGGGCCTCCCTTCCAGCCTTGGCTCAGCTCCCTTAGAGCCGCCTTCCTTTCCCCAGTCCCCTGAACCAGAGGCTCTGGGGCTGCTCTCCAGCTGTCTGGAAGGAGTGAGTACTCAGGACAGGTGGCCGGAGGTGGATGGAAAGGGGCCTCATCCAGGCTGGACTCCACCTGCCGGGCTGGGCCACCCTCAGACTCTTCCCCTGGGCCACTCCTGGAAGGCCTGGGAATACAAGAGGGCCAGGCCATGGTGGCAAGTCTGGGGAAGGCGAGGCAGGACCTGGGGCATGGGAGGAGACAGTAGAGTGGTCCTGGAGGCCGGGTCTATGCACATCTGGTCATTCTCACTGTGGGTGGGCCTTGCCCTCCAGGACCCCACAGTCCAGTAGGGGAGACAGAAAGCAGGTACCAGATGTGCCTCCTGAGGTGGTCTCTGCACAGCTCTGGGAGGTCATGCCTCATCATAGCCTCATCATAGTGTCTGGGGGTACCCCCAGCTCCAGAGAACCGCCGGAAGGCTCCATGTCTCCTGAGGGTTCAAGTCACTGCCCCAAACACCCCATATTTCTAGACATACTACCCTGGGATTTAACATTTAAGAGAAGGAGCAGATATTTTCTATCTCCTGGAGCTGGACCAACCCCTCAGGCCACCACAAGTATAGTGAGCACCCTTCCTCTGTGCTACCCCCATACCAGCTCCAACCTGAGAGGCAAGACCCAGCTGGACCTGGGCACCTAGGGGCTATGGGGCAGCACTGGTTTACCATGTGTCCCTCCATACCTGAAGATGTAGGCCTCTGTGGACACACGTGTATTCCTGAGCTTGTGCATGGCTTGTGTCCTGGGTGCACAGAGGATTGGACCCACAGGGCAGATGGGTGAGTGTCTGCCTCAGGTACACTGCACATCTTTGCCCTTGGTGGGAGAATGGTTGAAATAGTGAGGCATGCTGCATTCCAGAGGCTGCCCATTGTCCTGGCTGTCTGCAGGGAGGGCACCCCCATCTACACCCAGTGCCCAGTGAGAGGATTTTTTTTTTTTTTTTTGAGACGGAGTCTCACTCTGTCGCCCGGGCTGGAGTGCAGTGGCCGGATCTCAGCTCACTGCAAGCTCCGCCTCCTGGGTTTACGCCATTCTCCTGCCTCAGCCTCGCAAGTAGCTGGGATTACAGGCATGTGCCACCATGCCTGGCTAATTTTGTATTTTTAGTAGAGATGGGGTTCCACCAAGTTGGTCAGGCTTGTCTCAAACTCCTGACCTCAGGTGATCTGCTCATCTCAGCCTCCCAAAGTGCTGGGATTACAGGCATGAGCCACTGTGCCTGGCCCCAATGAGAGTATGTGTGGGGATCTCACTGCCCTCTTAGTCTCTAATTGCTGGCAACCTGGCATGGCCCCACATCACTGTATTTAAATCCCTCCTTTGAGGCTCCCAAGGCCCTCTAATGTCCCACATCTTAAACTACTGGACAGGTCTCCCCTTCTATAGTCACTGCCAGCCAACAGACTCAGTAAATATATGTCAATAATAGCCAGGACTAGCTACATAGTTTGCAGGGCCCTTGTTCAAAAATTAGGAAGAATTTCAAGGCTGCATACGGTGGCTCATGCCTGTAATCCCAGCACTTTAGGAGGCAAAGGCGGGAGGATCTCTTCAGGCCTGGAGTTTGAGACCAGCCTGGGCAACATAGTGGGACCCTGTCTCTACAAAAAAAAAAAAAAAAAAGAATAAAAAATAAAATAGCTGGTGGTGACTGCTTGTATTCCTAGCACTCAGCAGGCTGAGGTGAGAAAATCACTTGAACTCAGGAGTTCAAGGCTGCAGTGAGCTATGATCATGCCACTGCCATCTTACAGTCTGGGCAACAGAGTGAGACACTGTCTCTTAAAAAAACAATAAAAAGAGTTTCAAGATGGTGGCGACAGAGCATTAACCAAGTTTGGGACCCCTCCTGAGCATGGGACCCTGTGTGGCTGCACAGGTCACAAACCTATTTGACCTTGATAATAGCAAACACGAACTTGTATTGAACACTTGCTGTGTGCCAGACATTGTGCTGGACTGGGTGCTTACCACGCATAATCTCATTCCTTCTTCTCAACAGCCCTGCTATCCCTACTGTGCAGATGAGGAAACTGAAGCTTTAGCCGAGTCATCTCCCTTGCTGAGGTCACCCCGCTCCTAAGTGCTAGAGCTGGGAACGGAACCCAGCCTGTCTGTCTCTGGAGCCTGAGCTCTTACCCATGCCTGTGGGCAGCTTCAGCCTTCAAGGGCAGGGAGATTGCTGGCGGAGGGCAGCTGCTTCCTTTGCCACCTTCTGCCATATCATGAGCAGGAAGGAAGATGAGGCAAGAAATAGCAGCTGACAGTGTGGCAACAGTGACTGTGGTGGTAAGGGTGTCCAACCCGGCAGAGGCGATGGGCAGACAAAAGTGAGATGGGCACAGGAATTGTCTGAGCTGGAGGCAGCTGATAGCACAGTTGTGCTCTCCACACCTCGCCTAGTGTGGTCATCGCCGAACCCACTCTTCTCTCTCCCCTGATGTCACCTCCAGCTCTGCCTCTCTCTTCCTCTTTATGGCCACAGTTTCCTTTCCCCAGCTCTCTCTTCCACTCCCTCCCTGGCTACCCTTTACCAGGGAGGTCATCAGGTCTCTTCTCCAGCTGTATCCTCAGTATTCCCATACTTAGCACCATAGTAATAGCAGCCACGATTTAGTGAGCACCTACCACATGCCAGGCACAGTGCTAGGGACTTTACAAGTTTGTAATCTTCTCTCCACAAGCCTGTAAGCAATTTTTATCCCCATTTCATAATGGGCAGCCACGCGTGGTGTCTCACACCTGTAATCCCAGCACTTTGGGAGGCCAAGGCGGGCGGATCACCTGAGGTCGGGAGTTTGAGACCAGCCTGACCAACATGGAGAAACCTCTCCTCTACTAAAAGTACAAAATTAGCCGGGTATGGTGGCGGGAGCCTGTAATCCCAGCTACTTGGGAGGCTGAGGCAGGAGAATCGCTTGAACCCTGGAGGCGGAGGTTGCCGTGAGCCGAGATCGTGCCATTGCACTCCAGCCTGGGCAACAAGAGCAAAACTCTGTCTCAAAACAAAACAAACAAAAACAAAAACAAAACAAAGCAAAACAAAACTGAGGCTTAGAGAGGCTAAGAGATCTGTCCAGGGTTACATAGCTTGTGAGCAGTAGGGAGGAGATTTGGGCTCTGGCGTGAACCCACATACTTTCTGCCCTCCTTACCACTTTCCCCATAGGATGGGTTGGCCTAAGTACAGTGGTTTCCTGAGCAGGGAAGGAGATATGCGTTGAGAAATGGTCAGTTCGAGGGAGGAATAAATTGGGTATCGTGAGAGAGACATTCACCTCCGGCCTCATTTGGCATTAGTTGGGGGTGGAGTCAGGGGTGTCTTAACCACTTGGAAGGCACTCTGACACCTGGGAAGCTGGCCTGATGGAGGTGAAGGGCTGGAGACATGGATGAGGACAAGGCCCCTTGCACACGCCTTTGGCAGTCAGCATCTTGGCACCAAAGAATGGGCTGGGATAGGCACCAGGGGATGTTAGGCTGCTGTAACACGCACTCCAACAAGAGTGGCTTAACAAAATGGAAATTTCTCCCATACAAATCTGGGTGAGTGATCTGACCCCTTAACGGTATTGAGGGCCCAAGCCCCTCCTGTGCCCTTGCGTGTGGGAGGTGGCATACCACCATGGCTGCTGGGTCTATCAGCCAGCCAGTGAGGAGGGAGGAAAGTTACGAGAAAGAAAAGGCACTGCCCTTCCTTTTCAGAGCATGACCTCAAAGTTGCCAGATGACATCCCTTTGGTCACCAGCTGATCACATGCCACACTTAGCTGACAGGGAGTTTGGGGAACATACATAGTGAAGCTTCTAGTCCCAAAGGTACAAGAAGGGAAAGTGGATTTTAGGGGACAGTTGGCAATCTTTGCCATGAGATCTAGATGAGAAGGGGATGGGGAGCCCGTGTCATGTGGGCAAGGATGGCTTTCCTATGGGGACCTGCTGGGAGAAGAATGTTCCCAGCTAGACTTCTTTTTGTGAGGGGCCTAGAGCAGGGGGCCAGAACCCCCTTGGCTAATGCCCTCACGCTGGACTCCCTCCCTTCTGGTCAAAGGTGGAGGGTCTGATTCTCCCTCACCCTGACCAGAAGACCCTTGGAGGTCATCATGGAACCTTTCTCCCAGGAGCACCCTGTAGGATCAGGGTGAGGGTCATTGAGGAGCACCATATGTTCCCCTTGGCAGGGAGGAGGATGGTCTGTGCTGTTCTCTGATGAGGTAGAGGAGGGTCACGTCCCCATCCCTTAGAGAGGTGATTGAGAAGGTCAAATGTAATGTGAGCAGGGTTGAGGCAGGGAAGTCAAAGTTTGTCAAAAATAGGGGGAAAAGAGGCTTATTTTCAAACGTGACCTAACAATTGACAGATGGCTTATCCCTTTGGTCACCAGTTGGTCATCTGTCACATTTAGCTGACAGGGAGTTTGGGGAACATATATAGTGGAGCTCTTCTCTGGAGGTGGGAATCTCCATGTGGCTAGAGGCTGACAGGCAGCCTTGTGGGTCCAGTGCTGACTCCTTCATTTACTCACTCATTGATTCGCTCATCCACTCAGTGTCTATTAAGTGCTTACCATGGATACACTGGGTACCATGTTCCATGTGTGTGAAAGAGGAAAGAAAACGGGCACAGTCCCTTACCTCTGTAGCTTATAAGCCTTGTTTTCCCCAGTTCCCTTTCTGCCTCCCTGGGGAGGAGAGACCAGGCCATCACAGCTCTGAGAGAGCCACCCTTGTGACTCAGGGCTCAAAAGGCCCTAAGGGAGCCCATGAACACATCTGATAGGCCCTCACCTCTGAGCCCGCCATCCTGGGGCGGCCCGGGTGCAGGATGGGCCAGGGTGCTGGAGGGGAGGGCAGTGGAGCATTGGAGGTACGGTTTCACTTCTCTTTCACACCAGGCGTGGAATCTGACTTTTCTCAGTTGGTGAGGTATATTATTACTTCTGTGAGCTGAGGGGAGATGTCCTCACTCAACCCCTCCTCCAACTCTAGCTGTCTCTCCAGTGTTCCAGGTTGAATGGGATCTCCCCTTCCCCTTCTTCCCATTACCCACAGCCCCAGTTCAGCAACTGCGTCTCTTTGCTCCAGGAAAAAAGGTGGTGTGGCCGTTGGAAATCTCTGTGGAGACACTTCCTCTGTGAGACCTTGGTCTCTCAGGCCTCTCCCTAGGACTTTGCTTCCTGGGCCTCTCTTGGCCTTGCTGGAAGAGAGGCCCCCGTGCCCTGGCCTGCTCGGAGAGCTGCCGGGCTCCCTGTTCCTCTCACAGTTAGATCCCAGACCTTCCGTCTGCCTGCGTGCATGGGCCACTCTCACTTTATTCCCCACGGCATGGCTTCATGCAGGCCCTGCTTTCCTCCCTGGACTTCTTTTTTATTTTATTTTGTTTGACTTTATTTTTTGAGACGGAGTCTCGCTCTGCCACCCAAGCTGGAGTGCAGTGGTGTGATCTCGTCTCACTGCAACCTCCACCTCCGGGGTTCAAGTGATTCTCCTGCCTCAGCCTCCCAAGTAGCTAGGATTACAGGCATGTGCCACCATGCCCAGCTAATTTTGTATTTTTAGGAGAGACTGGGTTTCTCCATATTTGTCAGGCTGGTCTCAAACTCCTGACCTCAGGTTATCTGCCCTGCTTGGCCTCCCAAAGTGCTGGGATTACAGGCATGAGCCACTGCGTCCGGCCCCTTAATTTTTTTTTTTTTTTTTTTGAGATGGAGTTTCGCTCTTGTTGCCCAGGCTGGAGTGCAATGGCGCGATCTTGGCTCACCGCAGCCTCGTCTCCCAGATTCAAGGGGTTCTCCTGCCTCAGCCTCCCTAGTAGCTGGGATTACAGGCATGTGCCATCACGCCCAGCTAATTTTGTATTTTTAGTAGAGATGGGGTTTCTCCATGTTGGTCAGGCTGGTCTCAACTCCCCACCTCAGGTGATCCGCCCGCCTTGGCCTCCCAAAGTGCTGGGATTACAGGCATAAGCCACCGCGCCAGACCAATTTTGAATTTTTAGTAGAGACGGTTTCACCATGTTGTCCAGGCAGGTGTCAAACTCCTACTCTCAGATGATTTACCTGCTTCAGCCTTCCAAAATGGTGGAATTATAAGTGCAAGCCACCATGCCTGGCCTGCTTACCTGGACTTCTGAGTGGCCCCAGCCTCCCAGTGTCACTTCATGCTTTCCTGCTACTGAACAGTGCCAGTGGCATGGCTAAGGAGAGGGACCCTCTCATCACTGAGGGCAGACTGAGAGCCTCACAAGATGCAAGTTCTCCTTCCATGTCACTGGAGGTGCATAAACCCCTCTGCTTCTTCTACACACCAGCTGTGTTATTGGGATGAATTCGTTTTGTTTTTGTTTTTGTTTTTGAAACTGAGTCTTGCTCTGTCACCCAGGCTGGAATGCAGTGGCGTGATCTCTGCTCACTGCAAGCTCCTCCTCCTGGGTTCACGCCATTCTCCTACCTTAGCCTCCCAAGTAGCTAGGACTAGAGACGCCTTCCACCATGCCTGGTTAATTTTTTGTATATTTAGTAGAGATGGTGTTTCACCGTGTTAGCCAGGATGGTCTCGATCTCCTGACCTCATGATCCACCCGCCCTGGCCTCCCAAAGTGCTGCGATTACAGGCATGAGCCACCATGCCTGGCCACAGAGTGAATTCTTAACCTCTCTGTGCCTCAGTGCCCTTATCTGTAAATTGGAGATAATAATAGTATCCACCTTACAGGGCTATTAGAAGGATTACATGAGTTGTTAGGAGGCTTTATGCACATACAGCACTCAGAGCAGAGCCTGACCCTAGTAAGTGTATGCATTAGGCTGTTACTATGACACAGGTGTTTGCCTGATGTAAACATTGGCAAAACTTTTAGGCCCCAATGCTAGTATATCAACCTAGGGATCTAGGCCAAATAAAAGTATAAAACCTTCAGAGCCAGTCTTAACCTACAGATTCCGCCATTGTACAGTTAAGATGGTCAGTGGCAGGGTCAGGGCCCTGCTTGCATCCTGTATTCTTCTGCTTTTAGTGTTGGATTTTGTACTTAGTGGGTGTTCAATAGATGATAGGTGGTGGATGGATGAGTAGATGCAGACCGGCATTGAAAAGTACCCAAAGGATACGGCTGCCGTAGTTATTATATTTAAATACTACCAGTTCTCACTATTCTCACCAGTTATATTCTGTACAGTCACCACAACCTCCGAACTGGTGAATACTGGCCCATTGCTCCTAGGGGAAATACAGGGTTAGGTTTCTGTGAGTCCCTGGTCACAAGATATTCATCAACTAATCGATACTTAACTTTGTTTTCTGTGTGTTTCTGT
This sequence comes from Theropithecus gelada, assembly GCF_003255815.1. Classification (NCBI taxonomy): domain Eukaryota; kingdom Metazoa; phylum Chordata; class Mammalia; order Primates; family Cercopithecidae; genus Theropithecus; species Theropithecus gelada. Next base: position 44,352,224 of record NC_037671.1, on the reverse strand, counting down.
TTGAAGACACCTTATTGAATATATAGTTGACTCATTAACATTGAACTTATGCCCCATAGCACGATAATTCATGCTCAAACCTGATCTAATGTATTTTCTCTGTAAGGCGCATACAGTCATCTCGTACTTAGAAACATTCGCCAGCACATCAGCCCTAGGCTTGGGGGCCATTTTAAACAGGGAAATCAACAAAAAGGCCAGCAATGCAGAAAAGGTGGCACTAAGTAGACTATGACAAGGACACTTGTTTACATTACGAGAGCTGAAACGGGCAGAGCACTGCCCTGTCCCACCTCAGCCAGGAACATGCATATTGGGTGACTCAAATTTTTCATGGCTTTGCTCATGTCTGTGAAAGATGACAAAGCACCTCAAGTATTGATTTCGGGGTCACAAATTTTAGCAAGGAGGCAAATTCACAAATACAGACTCCATGAATAATGAAGATTGACTGTACCCCTACATGGTCCCGCTCTTAGTCCTATCCCTGCAGGATCTAGCTGTCTGATATCTACTGCCTGGCCCAGCATGGGGCGTCCAGCACCTGGAGCCAGCTCTTAGGCCAGCGCCATCTGACTTGTTGACTCTCCCATATCTCTCTTGGGGGTATAAATGTTGCTGCCCTGGCTGCACTGGCGGAGGGGTGAGGAAGCCCTGCCCTGCCACCCTTCCCCTTACGCGACTTCCCCACTGCACATGGGCCTCCCTTGTGAGCCAGACCCACGCATGTGTAAAGGAAGGCGGGGATGACACACAAGCAGAGGCCACCTGTGACTGCTCCAGGCCAAGTGCTGCATCAACACCTGGGGAAGACCCCCTGGCGGTTTGGGGGAGCCTGTTTTGACCTGATCTTTATTTACCCCTCAAAGGAAGTAAATAAATAGCTCTTTGTGTCTCTTTGTGGATGTGCCTGTACCACACTGGATGTGCCCGCTGCACACCGTTAAAAACCATGACCCAGCCCCAGAGGAAGTGGTAATGCAACGATTGTTTGTTTTATTTTCCATTTATTCTTACATCTCCTCCCCGCCTCCATCCTCCACCTTTTCTGTGTGTGCTGAGAGGTTTTCTTTACCAACCTGGGATCCAATCATTTGTTCATTCATTTCTTCATTCACTCATTCCAGTGTGTACTGAGCCATCACAGTGCTAGATGCTGGTAAATATGCAAGCTATTATAGGAGAAAGTGAGGGTGCTTTGGCCTGTGGATTCAGGCCAACTTGGATTCGGATCCTTGGAACTGTTTCCTGGCAAGATGATCGTGGATCTCTCTCAGCAGAATCGTGGGCAAACTTCAGCCTTGTGGAACTCGATCTGCAAATTGAGATCATACTGTCTCATCTCACAGGACTGTTTCAAGGATTAAAGACAGAGCAGTGATTTCCCCATGGTCAGCACTTAATATGTGATACTTACTTCCTTTAGGCTAGCAAGGTGGTAACAAAGTTTGGAATTTCCCCTCCGTCCCTCTTCCCTGCGGCTGCCAGCCTCCTTCAGCCCTTTATGGGCACCCACCTGGATTACTGTGCATTTCTAAAGCTCAGAGACTGTTAGAGGTTTTCCAGGGCGTGCAAAATCAAATTCACCTTCTGTTGGTGTTCTGTTCTCCTAGGATCTGGGCTCAACTCACCTTTCCGGGCCTTTACCCACAGCGAACCTTTATAACCCTCTCCCTGCTAGCTAGATCTGATAGATCCTGGGGTGTTCTTGCTTCCATTGCTATGTGCACACTGTCCCCCTTCCTGGAATGCCCTTTGTCCTCCTCTCTCCATCCAAACCTGACCAGTCTTCAAAGCCCAGTTTAAATCCACTCAGCTCCTCCTCCCACGTACCCTGCCTCCTGGGTAGCGTTTCCTAGTGTGTATTATGTGTGGATAACAACACATATTGTCCTTACTAGACTGGGAGCTCCTTGAGGACAGGCTCTGTCTCATTGGTTTCCACCCTTCTCTCATTCATTCAGCACATGTGAAGGATGACTGCTCTGTGCCTGATGCCTTTGGGACCGTCCTTGTTTCTCCAACAGTGCCCATCACTCTGTAGGATATTCTCTTAGGAAGAGTTGGTCCAACAAATGAGTGAGCGGAAACAGAACAGAAGGTGGAAAATACTAGCCCCTTATTCACAGATCCCGAGTGGATGCCTGGAACAGCGGATAGTACCAGACTCTCTGTATATTATGTTTCTTCCTATACGTACATACCAATGATAAAGTTTAATGTATAAATTACAGTAAGAGATTAACCACAATAACTAATAATAGTACAGTTATAATTATATATTGTAATAAAAGTTGTGTGAACGTGGTCTGTTTCTCCCTCTCTCTCAAAATATCTTTTTGTACTGCACGATGGGTAACTGAAACCAAAGATAGTGAAACTGAGGTCGGGTGTGGTGGCTCACGCCTGTAATCCTAGCACTTTGGGAGGCTGAGGCACGTGGATCACCTGAGGTCAGGAGTTTGAGGCCACCCTGGCCAACATGGAGAAACCCCGTCTCTACTAAAACACAAAAATTAGCCGGACATGGTGGCACATGCCTGTAATCCCAGCTACTTGGGAGGCTTAGGCAGGAGAATTGCTTGAACCTGGAAGGCGGAGGTTGCGGCGAGCTGAGATCATGCCATTGCACCCCAGCCTGGGCAACAAGAGCGAAACTCTGTTTCAAAAAAAATAAAATTAAAAAAATAAAGTGAAACTGGATAAAGGGGTGACTGCTCATGAAGTCTTGGGGTGTGGGTTCTCTGTGTTGTGGGAATTCTGAGACAAGGGGAGTAGGGGAGGCTACGGGTGAGGGGAAGGCTTCCCAGAGAGCTGAGTGGTCTTTAGAGGTGAACTGGTAGAGTTTGGAGGGCTGAGATGCAAGGCAAGGGCAGGGCAGGAGCCATGATCATCCTGGCAAGGCCAGGGATTCTTGCTCCAGCCCCTCACCGTCATCCAGTGTCCGTATCTGGGGAGGGCATGTGGATGAAGGCTGGAACCATACAGAGTCCTTCCAGGGACCTGATCAACACAGTGGAGCAAGGGAGGACAGAGAGAGAGCCGAGAACCTTCTGCATGTTGGGTCAGATGCAGGCGCCAAGAAGGGCTAGGGAAAGTGCATTCATTTATTAAGACTTTGTTCTTAAGGGTTTTAAAAAACTTATAAAATGATTATTTTTAGGAATTTGGACAATATGGAAAAATTTTAAAAGTTAGAAAAATCACCCATAGTTCTTATCACCCAAAGACAGCCCTGGTTTACATTTTGTGATTTCCTTCTAGTCTTACATCTTTATTAATTTAAAAATTATTAATCTTTAGATTTAACTTTTAAGCTAATTAAATAGTAAAAATTATAATTATAAATATAAAACAAACTTCCTTATTGTAAAAACACATTACAAATAGGAAGAAAATAAAAGTTCAAATTCCACCCCAATCATTAAGTCCTATCCCTCAGGGAAAATCAGTGTTAAGTGTTACTAGATATCCTTCTGAACCTTTTTTTTGTGCCTATAAACTCACTGATAGTTTCATTCTTTTAAAATAGGATCATAGAATACTGTTCACATGCAATAATTTCTCTTTTTACAAAGTTAGGACCATTTTGTATGCCCGGTGTTATATTTCCTTTCCTTTTTTTTTTTTTTTTTTTTTTTGAGACAGAGTCTTGCTCTGTCACCCAGGCTGGAGTGCAGTGGCGTGATCTCAGCTCACTGCAACCTCCACCTCCCAGGTTCAAGCAATTCTCCTGCCTCAGCCTCCCAAGTAGCTGGGACTACAGGTGTATACCACTACGCCCGGCTAATTTTTTGTATTTTTAGTAGAGACGGGGTTTCACCATGTTGGTCAGGCTGGTCTCGAACTCCTAACCTCAAGTGATCTGCTCGCCTTGGCCTCCCAAAGTGATAGGATTACAATTGTGAGCCACCGCTACAGGCCTACATTTCCTTTTTGTTTTACATTTTTTATGCTATGTAAATTTAAGTATCTGACATTATACAAACTGAATCCATACCATTGATGATACACTTATTTATAGATTGCAATTTTATAACAACTGTTAGAAAATATGGAGTAGTTTGCCCCAAAACACAAGAATATCTAATATGAACATTTTAGAACAGGACTGAAATGTTCCATTGATCAGTCGAAATGATTTGAAACCCTTAACATTTGATATTTTGTTACAGTATTTAAAAAGTAGTAGGAGATATCTTTTTCTTTTCTTTTTTTAACATGGAGTTTCACTCTTGTTGCCCAGGCTGGAGTGCAATGGCATGATCTCGGCTCACTGCAACCTCCGCCTCCCAGGTTCAAGGGATTCTCCTGCCTCAGCCTCCCAAGTAGCTGGGATTACAGGCACCACCACGCCCAGCTAATTTTGTATTTTTAGTAGAGACGAGGTTTCTCCATGTTGGTCAGGCTGGTCTAGGAACTCCCGACCTTAGGTGATCTGCCCACCTCAGCCTCCCAAAGTGCTGGGATTACAGGAGTAAGCCACTGTGCCCGGCTGGAGATAGCTTTTTCAATTTTGTGTTAGGTATATAAAACTAAAAGAAAAAGCATTTTTCTTTTAAAATTGGAACAATACAGAGAAGATTAGCATGGCCCCTGCACAGGGATCACACACAAATTTGTGAAGCGTTCCATATTTTTTCCTGGCTAACACGGTGAAACCCCGTCTCCACTAAAAATACAAAAAAATTAGCCAGGCGTGGTGGCAGGTGCCTGTAGTCCCAGCTACTAGGGAGGCTGAGGCAGGAGAATGGCGTGAACCTATGAGGCAGAGCTTGCAGTGAGCTGAGATTGTGCCACTGCACTCCATCCTGGGCGACAGAGCAAGACTCCGTCTTGAATAAGTAAATAAATAAAAGCCTCTCAGGTGAACATTTTACTTTTATTTATTTATTTATTTATTTTGAGACGGAGTCTTGTTCTATCACCCAGGCAGGAGTGCAGTGGTGGGATCTCGGCTCACTGCAGCCTCCGCCTCCTAGGTTCAAGCGATTCTCCTGCTTCAGCCTCCTGAGTAGCTGGCACTGCAGGCATGCGCCACTATGCCCGGCTAATTTTTGTATTTTTAATAGAGATGGGGTTTCACCAGGGTGGCCAGGATGGTCTTGATCTCCTGACCTCGTGATCTGCCTGCCTCGGCCTCCCAAAGTGCTGGGATTACAGGCGTAAGCCACCACACCCGGCCACATTTTGTTGCTGAAATATAAAATGTTAATTATTATTTTGGAAAAAGTTAAAATTTCCAGCCGTTGCCAAACTGTTTTTTGTATGTCAATACATAGATTTCTTAAATGCCTATGCCACATTCCACCCATATTTTACTCAGTCATCGCACTATTTCTATAGACACTTTTGTTTTGGGCTAGGTCCATGAGACAAAATGCCTGCCTTCTGAAGCTAACAGGCTGATTGGGACCCCACAACCTGACCAGTTTCCATTTAGTGCAATAAATGGCAGTAGTGGATCTTCTGCTGGATGCAATGGAAGCCTGCAGGGTGTGGGGTGGCTGGGGGTACAGTTAAGGAAGGCTTTGCGGAGACAAGACATTTTTGCAGTGGATCTTGAAGGACAAGCAAGAAGTCCTAGATACAGAGGCCGGAGGACTGAGTGGAGAACTGCCAGCAGCAATGTGACTCATTATCAGCCAGCTCCCTGGTTCTGTGGTTTGTTTCTGCTTTTCCTTTAGAGATGACAGATTGTGCGAACAAGAGCTCCAGCTGTTTATCAGGGGCCCTCCCAGGGCCCAAGTGCCAGGGGCTCCCACTCCCTGCTGGAGAGGCTGTGGGCCCCTGATTAGGGAGACAGCTGAGGCAGGGGACCATGGGCACTGCAGGCGGGAGTACTGGCAGGCCACAGTGAGGGACAGAGGTGGAGACCTGCATGATAGGAGCAGGATGCTGTGTGGGGGAGAGCCAGGGCAAGGGATAGAAACAGACCTTGTCCCTCTGTACTTCCAGGACATGTCCCTGCCCTCCTCTGCCTGGTGAGATGCTGCTCCATCAAAACCCCTTCAGATGGCACTCCTTTGTGACTCCATTCGTTTATCTAATGTTTCCCCATGGCATCATTCAGAATTAATTTTTCTCCTTTGCCCACTTAGTAGGTCATTATGTTGTAGTTGAGAGTGTGAACTTTGGAATCAAGAATAGTAATAGCAGACTGGGTGCGGAGGCTCACACCTGTAATCCCAGTACTTTGGGAAGCCAAGGCTTTTGGATAACTTGAGGTCAGGAGTTTGAGACCAGCCTAGCCAACATGGTGAAATCCTGTCTCTGTTAAAAATACAAAAATTAGCCGGGCATGATGGCGTGTGCCTGTAATCCCAGCTACTCAGGAGGCTGAGGTGGGAGAATTGCTTGAACCTGGGAGCTGGAGGTTGCGGTGAGCCGAGATGGCGCCAGTGCACTCCAGCCTGGGCAGTAACTCTGTCTCAAAAAAAAAAAAAAAAATAGATAGTAATAGCAGCTAACATTTATCAAGCATTTACCACATGCTAGGCACCGTGTTGAGTGTTGTGAGTCTACTTTCTCATTTAATACTTCCCAACTGTCAGTGAGGTAGGAGTTATTATTATCCCATGTTGTGGAGGAGGAAACTGAAGGACAGAGATATTAGTAAACTTGAATTATCACAGCAGAGGGTCAAACCCCTGTCTGAATCTCAGTTTCCTCATTTATAACACAAAGATGAAAATAATATCTTTTTATGCTGGCCAAAAGATACCAAATTTCAGCTAGATGGGAAGAGTAAGTTCAAGAGACCTATGGTACAACATGGTGACTATGGTAAATAAAAACATACTGTGGCCGCGTTGTGGGGCACGATGGCTCATGCCTGTAATCTCAGCACTTTGGGAGGCCGAGGCACGTGGATCACCTGAGGTCAGGAGTTCAAGACCAGCTGGGTCAACATGGTGAAACCTTGTCTCTACTAAAATACAAAAATTAGCTGGGGGTAGTATCACAGAGCTGTAATCCCAGCTACTCGGGAGGCTGAGGCAGGAGAATTGCTTGAACCCGGGAGGTGGAGGCTGCAGTGAGCCAAGATCATGCCACTGCACTCCAGCCTGGGTGACAGAGTGAGACTCTATCTCAAAAAAATAAAAAAAATAAAAAAAAAAAACATATTGCATACGTGAAAACTGCTAAGAGCAGTGTTTATGTTCTCACCACATACACAAAAAAATGTGAGGCAACGCGTATGTTAATTAGTTTGATTTAGCCATTCCACAATACATACATATTTCAAAATAGATATTGTACACCACAAATATATACAATTTTTATTTGTCAATTTAAAAAACAAAAACTTTTTTTTTTTAATTGAGATGGAGTCTTGCTCTGTCGTCCGGGCTGGAGTGCAGCAGTGCGATCTAGGCTTACTGCAACCTCCGACTCCCAGGTTCAAGCGATTCTCCTGCCTCAGTCTCCTGAGTAGCTGGAACTACAGACACGTGCCACCATACCTGGCTAATTTTTGTATTTTTAGTAGAGGTGGGTTTCACCATATTGGTCAGGCTGGTCTCTAACTCCTGACCTCGTGATCCTCCCACCTTGGCCTCCCAAAATGCTGGGATTACAGGCATGAGCCACCGTGCCTGGCCATAACTTTTTTTTAAATAAAATATTTTTTTGCAAGGGTAGTTGAAGGGCCTGAATGAGGTAATGTATATCAAGCACTTGTCACATAGTCCTCATTCAGCTAATGTCGACTCCCCTGCCCCCTGTTACAGCCCCCACCACTCACTCAGTATCATCAGTCCTTGGGTGGCACTACTTTTGAGTTTATATGCATGGCAGAGTGGTTAAGGGTGTCCATTCTGGAGCTGGGCTGCCTGGGTTTAAAATCCTGACCCAGATTCATACTAGATATATGACCTTGAGCAAGTTTTTAAAATCTCTTTGAGCCTCAGTTTCTTCATCTAGAATATGAAAATAAAAATAGAAGGATTGTTGTAGGATTAAAATGAATATGTGTGTGTTTGTGCATGTACATGTATATTTGTTATTGATATTGACTAGAAACTTTTTGAGGGCAGGCTCAATTTCAGGAAGGTGTCACCTGGGTTCTCACTGCCTTAGTGAAGATATGTATGGCTGAGTGATCCAGATAATGATATAATGACAAGGATAACAAGTATATATGTTGGAAATACTTGCTTATTATAATAAGAGATTTTGAAAAATATAATGAATAAAATAAAAATGAACCACTACTCAGAAATAATCACTGTTAACATTTTGGTATATTTCCTTCTAGTCTGTCACCCAAGCTGGAGTGCAGTGGCTTGATCATAGCTCAATGAAGCCTCGAACTCCGGGGCTCAAGCGATCCTCCCACCTCAGTCTCCCGGTGCTGGGATTACAGGCATGAGTCACCATGCGCAGCTCCTTCCCATCTTATTTCTATGTAGACAACTATTCTCCTATAACCGGGATTATGTGCTGTGTTACAGTTTTGTATCCCCCACTGACCTGGTATGTATGTAAGATGAGCATTTTCCAATGCCATTAATATATTCTTTGAAATAGAGTTGTTAATGGCATTTTGTTTTGTTTTACTGATTGAAAGACTATACACTAAGAGAGTTAATTAATATATTGTTGCCATTCTGGAGATAGGGAGGCCTTTTTTTGTTTGTTTTTTTGTTGGTTTTTTTTTGAGACAGAGTCTCACTCTGTTGTCAGGCTGGAGTGCAGTGGCACAATCTCGGCTCACTGCAACCTCCGCCTCCTGGGTTCAAGTGATTCTCCTGCCTCAGCCTCCCGAATAGCTGGGACTATAGGCGGGTACCACCACGCCCAGCTAATTTTTGTATTTTTCATAGAAATGAGGTTTCACCATGTTAGCCAGGATGGTCTCAGTCTGTTGACCTCATGATCCGCCTGCCTTGGCCTCCCAAAGTGCTGGGATTACAGGCGTGAGCCACTGTGCCTGGCCCTGAGTCATTCTTGAATGAATGGCTTGGAACTGGAAGGGACTGCTGAAATGTAGATTGAGAGAGCCAGAAATTAGATCTCAGTAGGCTGAACTAATGATGAAAATTTAACAATATAAAATTCAACAAGAACAAAGTTTATTCTGAAGTTAACAAAAGGATTCAGAAAAGCAGTCACCTCATACCTCTCTTGTTAGAAGACTGGGTGTGAATTACAAATAAATTATAAAAATACAGGATAGGTGAGATGTGGCTTAACAGTTATTTATTTGCTCAACATGTATTTATTGAATGTCTGCTATGTGCCAAGACTTGTTTGTTCTAGGTGATGGGGATTCAGAACAAGCCAACACCCCTGCCCTCCTATAGCTTACATTCTAGCAATGTCTAGAGACAGACAATAAGCAAACGAACATACAATGGGATGTCTCATAGTGAACACTGCTGAGACCAACAGCAGTTAACCATGGTTCACAAGAGAAAACTGTGGTTTAAGTTGGCTCTAAACTCATGAATCAACCGTGTGATTCAATTTTGAAAAAAGCCTAACTCTACCTTAGGCTGTGTCAAAGGAATGTCCAGCACTTGGGAGATCATGTTCCCTCTGCTATCTGATTATCAAGTTGGATCCTGGAGCACTGCGTTTACACTCGAGAGAGACACTGACGAACTGGAACTTATTTAGGAAAGGATGACTAAGATCATTAGGGGTCCCGTATCGCCCCTAAACAGGCAGTAGGACCAGGATCAGCAGGTAGAGGCCCCACTACCCAGAAAACAGGTCCGGATCAGTGGGTAGAGGCTCCAGGAAGGAAAGTTTCAGCTCAGTAGGTCAAGGAATGTTCTAGTAGTCAGAACTGACCAGTAATAGAACAGGCTGTGAGGGGGGTGACTTTCCCGTCTCCAGAAGCATATAAGAAGAGCCTGGATTCATCTGTGTCAGGATAGCATATAATGAATCTGGTAGAAGCTTGGATGAATTTATATGTGCAGCTTCTTTTAGTTCCAGGTCATATTATGCATGGGAAGAAAAAAGGATTTTCCACAAAGATCTCGTAATGTACATAATTCCACACTCCCCGCATTTTACATAGCCAACAACCACTAAGGGCATAAGCAGAATTCCAGCATGTAGAAATCACAAGTTCTCAGAACTCCTTCACTCATCACTTTTATTTATTTATTTATTTATTTGAGACGGAGTCTCGCGCTGTCTCCCAGGCTGGAGTACAGTGGCGCCATCTCTACTCACTACAACCTCCACCTCCTGGGTTCTAGTGATTCTTCTGCCTCAGCCTCCTGAGTAGCTGGGATTACAGGCACATATCACCACTGCCAGCTAACTTTTTTGGTTTTGTTTTTTATTTTCATTTTGTTTTTGAGACAAAGTCTCTTTTGCCCAGGCTGGAGTGAAGTGGTGTGATCTTGGCTCACTGCAACCTCCACTCTCCACCCCAACCCCACCCCAGGTTCAAGTGATTCTCCTGCCTCAGCCTCCCAAGTAGCTGGGATTACAGGCGCCCGCCACCATGCCCAGTGAATATATTTTTGTATTTTTAGTAGAGATGGGGTTTTGCCATATTGGCCAGGCTGGTCTCCAATGTTATGCTTTACAGAAATGAAAACAATGTCCCAGATCATGGATTATATTCAGTTGTTCTGTCCCCCCAAGTTTTGTTTAACCTGACATGATTCCTTAGTTTTTGTCTTCCATGACGTCAACATTTTTGAAGAGTGGGCAACGAACTCTTAAGCAAAGTCTTAAAAAAATGAGCTAATGCAGCTGGGCATGGTGGCTCAACACCTGTAACCCTGTTTGACAGGGACCATCATGCTCCACATTTGGCAGATGAGGAGATGCAGGCATGGAAAGGCTGCCTTGCTCAGGACCTTACCTCAAGATGATCCTATGACATTTTCCTGGTGTATTTCTTCCTTGCTCTGAGTCTTTGCAGGTTTCTGTAGAAGGGAGCTCAGCGCCGGTGAGTGCTGTTGTTGGTGGCCTTCTACTCTGAGATTTTCAGGGCTTGGGAGTACCCCTCTCCCTCCACTGCCTCAGTTTACACCCATCTATCTATGGCTGTCTGCATTTTCAGGTGGAGGGCTCAGTACTCTGCGTCTTCAATTCTAGGGTGGTGGAGGTAGGAGGATTTGGGTCCTTAATGTTCACTGCTTCCTTCCTTCCTTCCTTCCCACCAGAGCAACTTACTAACTAACCCTTTGTATCTCACACCGTGCCTGAGTTTCTCCAGTTAGGGCCCAGTATGTCAAATGTATCATCTCCTGCAGAGTGTGTCAAAAATACATAATCCCGGACCCCACTCCAGACCTCCTGAATCAAAATCTCTGATGGAGTGACCAGGGCTTGCCTCTTTAATAAGTTCCCAGTTAGCCAGGCTTGGTGGCTTATACCTATAATCTCAGCATTTTGGGAGGCTGGGGCAGGAGGATTGCTGGAGGCCAGGAGTTTGAGACCAGCCTGGGCAACAAAGTGAGATCCCATCTCTACAAATAAATTTTTAAAATTAGCCAGGCATGGTGGCCTAGGTACTTGCTGTGGTCCTAGCTACTTGGCAGGCTGAGGCAGAAGAATTGCTTGATCCCAGGAGCTTGATCCCAGGAGTTTGAGGCTGCAGCGAGCTGTGATTACACCAACGTACTCCAGCCTGGGTGACAGAGTGAGATTCTGTCTCAGTGAATCAATCAGTCAATGTAAATTCATTCATTCACTACCGGTTATTCTTACAGATTCGAGAATCACTGTTGAAAGCCCTCATTAGTTGCTTGTGAAATGACTGATTGACTGCTTGGATAAACTCCTGGAGGGTTTCTATGGAGGACAGAGCAAAAGGAAACTTAACATTTCCTCTCAATTTTCCTGTGAAACTAAAACTGCTCTAAATAACAGTCTATTAAAAAAAAAAAAAAAAAAAGAAGATAGTTGCCTATAAATGAACTAAAGAATGTTGTGGAATGTTGTAGGGCTTAACCACCTGGAACCTCCTCAGTGCTGATGGCAGCGATGTCACCTTCAGTATGAGAAGGTCTCTGAGCAGGTCTCAACCTGTCTGACTCCTGCTGATCTTGCCCAAGCTCTGAGAGCCTGGGGGTCACAGAAGACAGTTGCTCCACCCCGCAGAGGAGCACAGCTGTTTCCCCAGCCCCTCATTCAGCCACCTGAAATCATTCACAGTTTTCCTGTCAGTTAACCCGGCCCCACTGCAGTGTGGGAAGGAGCCCCGCTAGGTGGGGTGGGGCCATGTTTCATTTACTATCGGGCTTGGTGTCTTTCCTTGGGCCTCAGCTGAACAGGTGCAGGCTGAGGCAGCCGGGTGAAATGAGGACATTCTTCCTCTCCCTTCCTCCCTCCTCTCCTTCCAACTCCCTCCCCTAACCCAGCCACGCGAAGCCACATCCCATTTCCTCCCCCTCATTCAAAACCTTCACTCCCTACTCTGTGTCCTCCATGCTGCAAAGGGCAGTGCCCCAGGGCAGGGGACACAGTTACAGGAAGGTGGAAAGCAGTGGCTTTCCACTGCCCCCTCCCTTTCTGTTTTATTTGGAGGGGTGTAGAGAGATGGAAGTGGTGTCATGAGAAGAGAGGGAGGGCTCTTCCAGGTACTACCTAGGTCGCGGACTTTGCCTACCACCTCTAAGCTCACAAAAGAAACCACTTATGAAGTTAATAACCCATCCCCTTCAGGGCTGACTCTTGCTTGTCCTCTAGGAGAATAAACCATGGGGGTGCCTGAGGGATGAAGAAATCACACCCAAATCCACATTCTAGAACAAAGGTTCTCCAAGCTTAGCCTGCATTCCTTAGAGGGCCTGTTAAACACTGATTGCTGAGAGATTCTGATTCAGTAGGACTGAGTGGGGCCCAAGAATCTGCATTTCTAAGTTGTTGATGCTGCTTCTACTGGTATAGGGACCACACTTTGAGAATCACTATTCTAGGGCTCCCCTTAAGGTTTTTGTTTGTTTATTTTTTTTGAGACAGGGTCTCGCTCTATCGCCTAGGCTGGAGTGCAGTGGCACAATCTTGGCCCACTGCAACCTCCACCTCCTGCGTTCAAGCGATCTGCCCACCTTAGCCTCCCGAGTAGCTGGGACTATGGGTGTGTGCCACCACCCCGGCTAGTTTTTGTTTTTTGTTTTGTTTTGTTTTGAGACGGAGTTTCAGTCTTGTTGCCCAGGCTGGAGTGGCATGGTGCAATCTTGGTTCACTGCAACCTCCGCCTCCCAGATTCAAGTGATTCTCCTGCCTCAGCCTCCCGAGTAGCTGGGATTACAGGAACCTGCCACCACACCTGGCTAATTTTTGTATTTTTAGTAGAGACAGGGTTTCACCATGTTGGCCAGGCTGGTCTTGAACTCCTGACCTCAGGTGATCCGCCTGCCTCGGCCTCCCAAAGTCCTGGGATTACAGGCGTGAGCCACTGCTCCTGGCCCAATTTTTGTATTTTTTTGTAAAGACGGGGTTTCACCATGTGGCCCAAGCTGGTCTTGAACTCCTGGGCCCAGGCAATCCAACCGCCTCGGCCTCCCAAAGTGCTGGAGTTACAGGCATGAGCCACCGCACCCAGCCTCCCCTTAAGGTTTCTGATAAGTAGGCCTGACCTAGGCACAGTTGAGAGAACAGCAGTCCACTCAAGGAAGTTGAGCCCCCAGCAGTGACCCTTATCACTCAGGCTCCAATCACAACCCTTCCCCCTTGCAGTTCTGTATAGCTTAGCTATATTTGGATGGGACTCTGGCTTAAGAGAAGAAGGCGGAAAGAAGACCCTCTCTGTCTGCATGTTCCCTGTCCCCACGGGCAGCCCCTCTCCAAGCAATATCTCCTTCTATCTTGAACCTTTTGTTTCTAGAGCTCCTTTCCTGCCAATCGTAGGGAAAGAGATGCCCCTGTGTTCCCTGAAGTTTACCTTTCAACTATATTCTGTGGAGTGTTAGGCAGTGGTGACTTGGGAGGGATCCACCATGATGTAGCATGAAACTGCTCAACTATAGATAGGAAATGCTACTGCTTCTGTAAGAACAACCAACCATAAAACCGTAAATGAATATGTACATAAGTATTTACATGCACGTAGACCCTTTCCAGACCAATCAACAACAGTTAGCTCTGTTGGGAGATTTCAGCCGAATTGGGTATTTCACTCTTTATTTTCTCTAATCCTACATTTTAACAAGCCCATCTTACTTTGTAATTAAAATCCAGCCTATCTTACTTTGTAATTAAAAATCAGTACACTGCAAGTAGAAGAAAATGGTGCAGCTCTGGAAAGCTGCACACTGAGCTGTTGACAGTGGGGAGTAGGGGTGAGGCTGAGGGTTCTGTCACATTATACATACACACTCTGGACTGTTTGAATTTGTCTCAATAGGTACTTTTTCTTTTTCTTTTTTTTTTGAGACAGAGTTTTACTTTTGTTGACCAGGCTAGAGTGCAGTGGCACGATCTCAGCTCACTGCAACCTCTGCCTCCTGGGTTTAAGTGATTCTCTCACCTCAGCCTCCTGAGTAGCTGGGATTACAGGCACCTGCCACACCCAGCCAGTTTTTGTATTTTTAGTAGAGATGGGGTTTCGCCATGTTGGCCAGGCCGATCTCGAACCCCTGACCTGAAGTGATCCAACTGCCTCGACCTCCCAAAGTGCTGAGATTACAGGTGTGAGCCACTGCGTCTAGCCAAGAGGTACTACTATTTTTTAAATTAAAAAATAAGGTAGAGATATAGGCAATAAAGGAAACAGAACAGCCTCCTCTCTTCCTCTCCCCACTTCCCCCCAGTCCCCGGCTCCCCCACCAGCTGCTGTCCCCAGCCTTCACACCCCGCCAGCTGCTCTGCCGGCTCATTTCTTCCTGTCACCGTCAGGTTTCTTCACTGAGTGGCCTTCACCTGCTGTCTCCATTTCTTCAACAGCCACTCTTTTTATTTTAAAGCAACATTATGTGTTTTTGTTTGTGGATCGCCAGCATTCCAAAAAAGAAAGAAAATCCCATAGACTTTAAAGCAGCATCCGTGAGCTGCTCTCGATCCTGTCCAGCCCTTTCTGGCTCTCGCAGCACATGCATGTCCTTTCATAATTGTAATCTGCACAAATGCTATTTTGTGTCCTGAAATTTTTTACGTCACCTAATTTTATAAGCCCGCCTATGTATGGACACAGCATCATTTCTCCTATGAATGGTACTATGGTTGCCTAGCCAGGCCCTGATTGTTAGGCCCTTGGGTGGTTTCCAATTTTTTGCTATTTATTCATTCACCATTTAACCCCCTGCATTTGGGCTCCGCCTCCTGCCCGTCTTTAAAAACTGCCCTTTAGAAGGTCAGTGCTATCAGACTTCCCTCCAATTCTACCAGCCTCTGCTCAGTCCTTGACTAAGCCCTTGTCCTGACTTCAATTGGACTTGGCCTTACTACCCACCCTCATGGCCATCCACCCGCCCATCTATCAAGCTCTTGGTGAAATTCCAGCCTCCCTTCATTTCCTTTTGTTCTTTTTCTTTCTTTAATCATTTTTAAAAACATAGACCTTTTTACATTTTTGTTGAAAAAGAATAAAACAACCAATAAGTGTACAATATAGAAAGTAAAAACATGTTTCAAATGTTATAATTGACTTATGAAGCATATACAGACAAAAGAATATGTCATATATATGTATGTAGGTATATATATATGTGTGTGTATGTATATTATGAAGTAGTATAATAAAACTAAACATATTTACGCTGCAACTTGAGAAATATGTCACCAGTTATATAGCTTCCTGTGTTCCCTTCTCTGTGCCATCCCTCTAACAAATCTCATTGAGATACTGTGAATTATGTTCATTTTATCATTCGCCTAATTAATTTTAATAATTTGTGGACTTGAACAGATTCCATGTAGATAGTCATAGCATCTATTAATAATGAAGTTGGTTTTTTTCAATTCTATACCTTTCATTTATTTTCCTTTGTTTAGTGTTTTGCTAGAGCCTCCAATTTAATGTCAGCTAGAAGCAGGGATAGCAGGCATCCTTTCCTTATTCCTGAACTTAAAGGATAATGCTTCTAATGGCTTCCCACTCATAATAATGATTGCTGTAGGTTTAGAGTAGATGCTCTTTAATAGATAAAGGAAGTTTCCTTAATGTCTAGTTTGTTGTTAAATCTTTTTTTTTTTTTTTTTTGAGATGGAGTCTCACTTTGTCGCCCCGGCTGGAGTGCAGTGGCGTGATCTTGGCTCACTGCAAGCTCCGCCTCCCGGGTTCACGCCATTCTCCTGCCTCTCAGCCTCCTGAGTAGCTGGGACTACAGGCGCCTGCCACCATGCTCAGCTAATTTTTTGTATTTTTAGTAGAAGCGGGGTTTCACCGTGTTAGCCAGGATGGTCTTGATCTCCTGACCTCGTGATCCACCCGCCTCGGCCTCCCAAAGTGCTGGGATTACAGGCATGAGCCACTGTGCCAGGCCAAAGCTTTTTTTTTTTAAACCTCTAAATCTACCTTAATGTTGTTAAATTTTACCACGTGCTTTTTCTACATCTATTGAGATGAGAATATATGAGTTTTTGTTTTTCATCTATGAGTGTTATAAATTACATTAATTATTATTATTATTATTTTAAGACAGGGTCTTGGTCTGCACTCAGGCTGGAGTGCCATGGTGCAATCATAGCTCACTGTAGCCTTGAGCTCTGGTGCTCAAGGACTCCTACCCCCTTAGCCTCCCAAGTAGCTGGGACCCAGGCACACAACACCACACCCTGCTAATTAAAAAAAATTTTTTTTGTAGAAATGGGGTCTCAGGCCGGGCACGGTGGCTCACACCTGTAATCCCAATACTTTGGGTGGCTGAGGCAGGTGGTCACCTGAGGTCAGGAGTTCGACTAGCCTGGCCAACATGGTAAAACCCCGTCTCTACTAAAAATACAAAAAATTAGTCAGGTGTGGTGGCGGGTGCCTGTAATCTTGGCTGCTTGGGAGGCTGAGGAATGAGAATCGCTTGAATCTGGGAGGTGGACGTTGCAGTGAGCTGAGATCACGCCATTGCACTCCAGCCTGGGCAACGAGCAAACTCTGTCTCAAAAAAATAAGAAATGGGGCCTCACCATGTTGCCCAGGATTATCAAACTTCCTGGCTCAAGTGATTCTCCTACCTTGGCCTTCCAAAGTTCTGAGATTACAGGAGTGAGCCACTGCAATTGGCCTACATTAATTTTTTTTTTTTTTTTTGAGACAGGCTCTTGCTCTGTCTCCCAGGCTAGAGTACAGTGGCACAGTCTCATCTCACAGCAACCTCCGCC
Organism: Theropithecus gelada; assembly: GCF_003255815.1. Lineage (NCBI taxonomy): Eukaryota > Metazoa > Chordata > Mammalia > Primates > Cercopithecidae > Theropithecus > Theropithecus gelada. The sequence continues at coordinate 44,334,989 of NC_037671.1, read as the reverse complement.
TCCCAGGTTTAAGCGATTCTCATGCCTTGGCCTCCAAGTAACTAGGACTATAGGCGTGCACCACCACGCCCAACTAATTTTTGTATTTTTAGTAGAGGCAGGGTTTCACCATGTTGCTCAGGCTGGTTTCGAACCCCAGACCTCAAATGATCCACCCACCCCGGCTTCCCAAAATTCTGGGATTACAGGCCTGAGCCACTACACCTGGCCCCAGTAATTTTTTATGTTAAATTTTCTTTGCATTTCTGGGATAAATCCAATTAGGACATGATACTTTATCTTGTTTATATACTGCTGGGTTTGGTTTGCTTATATTTTGAGCAAGGTGTCAGCATATATGCTCATAAGTGACATTGACCTTTAATTTTTCTTTCTCATACTATGTTTGGCTGGTTTAAGATTTTACTAACCTCGCTGACTGAGTTGGCAGTATTTGTTTTTTAATACCTATGAAAAGTGACATAAAATTAGAATTGATGCTTTTTTTAATGTTTGTTAGACTATTCCTGTAAAACATTCTGTTGCCATCTTTGTAAGAAGATTTTAAATTACTGATTTAATTTGTGTTTATGACTATAGATAAATAGACCATATATCCTTGTTTGCTTGGGCTAGTGCCAGGTTATAGCTGTTATCCTGGCATATTTATAAATGGTGCTTCCTTTCACTTTAAAAGATATACTGGTTTGGATAATAATAAATAGTTATTCTTCTTTTTTTATTTTGAAACAAAGTCTAGCTCTGTTGCCCAAGAAAGAGTGCAGTGGCGCAATCTCGGCTCACTGAAACCTCTGCCCCCGGGTTCAAGCAGTTCTCTGCCTCAGCCTCTGAGTAGCTGGGATTACAGGTGCCCACCACCACACCTGGCTTTTTTTTTGTATTTTTAGTAGAGATGGGGTTTTGCCATCTTGGCCAGGCTGGTCTTGAACTCCTGACCTCGTGATCCACCCGCCTTGGCCTCCCAAAGTGCTGGGATTACAGGCATGAGCCACCACACCCGGCCATAAATAGAGTTATTCTATATATAGGACTATCGAGGTTGTTTCTTTCTTCTTCAGTTAGTTTTTGGTAAATTATGTTTTTCTGTAGTATCATCTAATTTGTCTGTATCAAATTTATTGGCACTAAGTTGCTTATAGTTTTCTCATCTTTTAACCCTCTGCCATAGATTTAAATGTATCACTTTTGGCCAGGAACTGTGGCTCACACCTATAATCCCAACTATTTGAGAGGCTGAATGAGGCATGAGAATTGCTTGAACTTGGGATGCGGAGGTTGCAGTGAGCCAAGATTGCACCACTGCACTCCAGCCTGAGCTACATAGCAAGACTCTGTCTCAGGAAAAAAAAAAAATATATATATATATATATATATATACACACACACACACACACACACACAACTTTTTAAATCTCTAATGTTATTGATATTAATCTTATTTTTCTTGATCAACATTACCTAAGTTTTGTTTGTTTTGTTAGTCTTTTTGATATTAAACTTTTTTTTTTCTGAGATAGGGTCTCACTCTGTAGCCCAGGCTGGAATGCAGTGGTATGATCATGGTTTACTGCAACCTCGACCTCCTGGGCTCAAGTGATCCTCCCACCTCAGCCTCCTTAGTAGCTGGGACTACAGTCACATGCCACCACCAAGCCCAGCTAATTTTTGTATTTTTTGTAGAGATGGGGTTTCATCATGTTACCCAGGCTGGTCTCAAACTCCTGACCTCAAGTGATCTGCCTGCCTCAGCTTCCCAAAATGCTGAGATTACAGGCCTGAGCCACGATTAAACTTTTAACTACTGACCTTTTCTACTGTTCGTTTTCTGTCTCATTATTGCTCCACTTTTATTGTTTTCTTCTCCTTAAGACTTATTCTGCTGTTCTTTTTTTCTTTTTTTCTCTCTTTTTTTTTTTTTTTTGAGACAGAGTCTCACTCTTGTTGTCCAGGCTGGAGCGCAATGGCTGGATATTGGCTCACTGCAGCCTCTGCCTCCAGGGTTCAAGTGATTCTCCTGCCTCAGCCTCCTGAGTAGCTAGGATTACAGGTATGCACCACCACGTCCGGCTAATTTTGTATTTTTAGTAGAGATGAGGTTTCTCCATGTTGGTCAGGTTGATCTCAAACTCCCAACCTCAGGTGATCCACCTGTCTTGGCCTCTCAAAGTGTTGGGATTACAGGCGTGAGCCACTGTGCCTGGCCTCTGCTATTCTTTTTTTAACTTCATAAGTTCTGTGCTTGGTTTATCAATTTTGAATATTTCTCTTTTTTTTTAGACGTTTCAGTCTGTTGCCCAGGCTGGAGTGCAATGGTGCGATCTTGGCTCACCTCAACCTCCACCTCCCAGGTTCAAGCGATTCTCCTGCCTCAGCCTCCCGAGTAGCTGGAATTACAGGCATGTGCCACCACACCCAGCAGCTAATTTTGTATTTTTAGTAGAGACGGGGTTTCTCCATGTTGGTCAGGCTGGTCTCGAACTCCCGACCTCAGGTGATCTGCCTGGCTCGGCCTCCCAAAGTGCTGAGTTTACAGGTGTGAGCCACCTTGCCCTGCCTCTCTTTTCTTTTCTTTTCTTTTTCTTTTTTTTTTTTTGAGATGGAGTCTAGCTCTGCTGCCCAGGCTGGAGTGCAGTGGCTCGATCTTGGCTCACTGAAAGCTCTGCCCCGCTGGGTTCACGCCATTGTCCTGCCTTAGCCTCCCGAGTAGCTGGGACCACAGGCGCCTGCCACCATGCCCGGCTAATTTTTTGTATTTTTTTTAGTAGAGACAAGGTTTCACCATGTTAGCCAAGATGGTCTCAATCTCCTGATCTCATGATCCACCCACCTCGGCCTCCCAAAGTGCCAGGATTACAGGCGTGAGCCACCACGCCCCCCCCTCTCTTTTCTAATATATGCACTTAAGGCTATATATTTCCCTATAAGTGTCGTTTTAGCTGCATTGTATAAGTTTGCTTTCTTTATTAAATGTACATATCATAAAATAAATACATAGTTTTTTGTTTTTTTTTTTTGAGATGGGGTCTTGTTCTGTTGCCCAGGCTGGAGTGCGGTGGCGCAATCTCGGCTCATTGTAGCCTCCCAAGTTCAAGTGATTCTCCTGTGTCAGCCCCCTGAGCAGCTTGAACTACAGGCATGTGCCACCACACCCAACTAATTTTTGTATTTTTGGTGGAGATAGGATTTTACCATGTTGGCCAGGCTGGTCTCAAACTCCTGACCTCAAGTGGTCCACCCACCTCGGCCTCCCAAAGTGCTGTGATTACAGGCGTGAGCCACCATGCCTGAGCAAAATACACAGATCTGAAGTCTACAGTTCTATGAATTTTTTTTTTTTTTTTTGAGAGAGAGAGAGTTTCGCTCTTGTCACCCAGGCTGGAGTGCAATGGCACTATCTCAGCTCACTGCAACCTCTGCCTCCTGGATTCAAGGGATTCCCCTGCCTCAGCCTCCCAACTAGCTGGGATTATAAGCATGCACCAACACGACTGGCTAATTTTTGTATTTTTCATAAGGATGGGGTTTCACCATGTTAGCCAGGCTGGTCTTAAACTCCTGACCTCAGGAGATCCACCCGCCAAAGTTCTGGGATCATAGGCGTGAGCGACCGTGCCCGCCCCTATGAATTTTGACAAATGTAAACATCCACATCCATGTTGCCATCATCTGAATCAAACTATGTGACAGTTCTATTATCCTTGAAAGTTTCAGGCACACTCCGCCCGCACCCCGCACCCCCGTTTTTTTTTGAGATGGGGTCTTGCTGTGTTGCTCAGGCTATCCTTGAACTCCTGAGCTCAAGTGATCTTTCTACCTCAGCCACCCAGTAGCTGTCATTACAGATGTGCACCACTGCTCCCCACCCATGGGGCCCATTTTGGTTCAGTCTCCTTTTTATCACCAGAGTTTACCCCTGTTAAGACTATACATGTATAGAACCTCATCTAAAAAGAATCATGCGGTATCAATTCTCTTTTGTGCCTGGCTCCTTTCACTTAGTATATGTGGTATGTGTTAGCAATCTGTTCCTTTTTAGTGCTAACTTGTATTGCATTGTGTGGATGTATATGCACTATTTGTTTATCCATTCTCTTGTTGATAGACATTTTGGATGTTTCTAGCTTTTGGCTATTAGCACCTATGTACATCCCTGAGCAAGTCTTTTGTGGACATAAGTTTTTATTTTTTGCGGGGAGGTAGCTTTTGTGTGTGTGTGTGAGATGGAGTCTTGCTCTGTCGCCCAGGCTGGAGTGCAGTTGTGTGATCTTGGCTTACTGCAACCTCCACCTCCTAGGTTCAAGCAATTCTCGTGCCTCAGCCTCCCCAGTAGCTGGGACTACAGACGCACTACCACGCCTGGCTAAATTTTTGTCTTTTTAGTAGAGACGGGGTTTCACCATGTTGGTCAGCCTGGTCTCGAACTTCTGACCTCAGAGGACCGCCTGCCTCGGCCTCCCAAAGTGCTGGGATTACAGGTGTGAGCCACCACGCCTGGCCTATAGATGTCCTATAAGTTTTAATATGAGACCAGCCTGACCAACATGGAGAAACTCCATCTGTACTAAAAATACAAAATTAACCAGGTGTGGTGGCACACGCCTGTAATCCCAGCTACTCGGGAGGCTGAGGCAGGAGAATCACTTGAACCCGGGAGGGGGAGGTTGCAGTGAGGCGAGATCGCACCATTGCACTCTAGCCAGGGCAACAAGAGTGAAACTCTGTCTTGAAAAAAAAAAAAAAAAATGCATAGACCAGTGACTGGCATGATGATGGAAGTGCTATAAAATTTTGGGTATCAGCCAGGCATGGTGGCTCATGCCTGTAATCCCAGCACTTTAGGAGGCCGAGGCAGACGGATCACCTGAGGTCAGGAGTTCCAGACCAGCCTGGCCAACATGGTGAAACCCCATCTTTATTAAAAATGCAAAAATTAGCCGAGGTGGTGGCAGCCACCTGTAATCCCAGCTACTCGGGAGGCTGAGGCAAGAGAATCGCTTGAACCCGGGAAGTGGAGGTTGCAGTGAGCTGAGATCGTGTCCAACCTGGGGGACAAAGGCAAGACTTCATCTCAAAAAAAAAAAAAAAAATGGATATTGTCACATTAAGGACAAGAAAGTGGTCACCTGAAATTCTTTTTTGTTTTGTTTTGTTTTGAGGTGGAGTCTCTCTCTGTTGCCCAGGCTGGAGTACAGTGGTGCGATCTCAGCTTACTGCAACCTCTGCCTCCCAGGTTCAAGTGATTCTCATGCCTCAGCTTCCCGAGTGTCTGGGATTATAACCATATGCCACCATATGCAGTTTATTTTGTATTTTTAGTAGAGGTGGAGTTTCACCGTGTTGGCCAGGCTGGTCTCGAACTCCTGACCTCAAGTGATCTGCCTGCCTTGGCCTCCCAAAATGCTGGGATTACAGGAGTGCCACCACATCTGGCTAATTTTTTTTTTTTTTTTTTTTGAGACGGAGTCTTTGCTCTGTCACCCAGTCTGGAGTGCAGTGGCACAATCTCAGCTCACTGCAAGCTCCGCCTTCCGGGTTCACACTATTCTCCTGCCTCGGCCTCCCAAGTAGCTGGGACTACAGGAGACCACTACCACACCCGGCTAATTTTTTGTATTTTTTAGTAGAGACAGGGTTTCACCGTGTTAGCCAGGATGGTATTGATTTCCTGACCTCGTGATCCACCCACCTCGGTCTCCCAAAGTGCTGGGATTACAGGCGTGAGCCACTGCGCCCGGTCTTCTTTTTTTTTTTTTTTTTTTTTAAGTAGAGATGGGGTTTTGCCATGTTGGCCAGGCTGATCTTGAACTCCTGACCTCAGGTGATCCACCCGCCTCAGCCTCCCAAAGTGCTGGGATTACAGACATGAGCCATTGTGCCTGGCTGTCACCTGAAATTCTAAAATTCCATTTGGGAATGGGCCTTAGAGATGGTTGGGTCTAATCTCTACATCCCCGTGGGGCTCTTCTGGGTGGTGGTGAAGCACGTCCAGCCAGATTCTCGTAACATAACTGGGTTGTTTTTGAGGTCTCACTGTGTTGCTGGGGCTGGTCTCAAACTCCTGGGCTCAAGGGATCCTCTTGCCTTCACCTCCTGAGTAGCTGGCACCGCAGGCATGTGCCGCTGTGCCTGGCTCCTTCCTGGTTTTGAGCTCCCACTTTGGCTTTAAGCTGTTTGGTAAAGTAGGCAAAATTTATTGTAATGACCTCTTAAATGAGGAGGAGGCCATTGTAATTTACACATTACCCAGCCCTTGTCCCCTTGCCGGTTTTGCTCCCAATCTACCTTTTCTACCCCAGAGAACTCACACTATTTCCCACTACTCAGGTCTTCACTCTGCCACCTGCTTCCTACTGCACCTTAGTTCTCTTGAGTCTCTGTTCCTGAGTCAGATTCTGCATGCCTGTTAAGGTGTCAACTAGTTAATCTGATAAACTAATTCCTCCGAAAGTACTAACTGGAGACGGTGCAAAGGTTGCTGCTTCATACAAAGGTGCATTATGGCATGGGTCCTTCCAGAGAAAATGCCCTGCCCTTTGAGTCCTGGTCTGTGGGAGGAAGAGATGGAACAGCGTTCAAGCTAGGATGTCAGAAGAGAGTGTTAGATCATCAGCCTCCTCCATCAAAAAAGACAGGTCCTTTCTGTGCATCAGTTGTGTGGGCTGGGAGGGGACAGACAGGGATACTGGCGGGAATGTGGTAGGGACATTTGATAATATCTTTCTAGGTGCAGACCTTGTTGCTGGAGGGGGTGGGCAGCAGGATATAAAAATGGGTAAGATGGCCGGGCGCAGTGGCTCACGCCTGTAATCCCTGCACTTTGGGAGGCCAAGGCGGGCGGATCATGAGGTCAAGAGATAGAGACCAGTCTGGCCAACATGGTGACATCCCGTCTCTACTGAAAATACAAAAATTAGCTGGGCATGGTGGCATGCACCTGCAGTCCTAGCTACTCGGGAGGCTGAGGCAGGAGAATCCCTTGAACCTGGGAGGTGGAGGTTGCAGTGAGCCGAGATCATGCCACTGCACTCCAGCCTGGCAACAGGGCAAGACTCCATCTCAAAAAAAAAAAAAAGGTAAGATTTGTCCCTGCCTTCAAGGATTGAGGGAAATGTTAACTACACAGGTAATAAATACACTATAAACTATGATAAATGCTAGAAGAGACGTAAGTGAGACTAGATAAAGGTGAGCAGTCTATTCAAACTGGAACTTTTGAAAGGCTTCATAGAAAGGCCGATGGTGGCCTTAGACCCACATATAAGGAAGATTTTTACAAAATGTAAATATATTAGGCCAGGCATGGTGGCTCACGCCTATAAGCCCAGCACTTTGGGAGGCTGAGGCGGGTGGTGAGGTCAGAAGTTCAACACTAGCCTGGCCAACATGGTGAAACCCTATCTCTACTGAAAATACGAAAATTAGCTGGGCATGGTGGTGCGTGCCTGTAATCCCAGCTACTCAGGAGGCTGAGGCTGGAGAATCACTTGAACCCAGGAGGCAGAGGATGCAGTGAGCCGAGATCATGCCAGTGCACTCCAGCCTGGGTGACAAGAGTGAAAGTCTATCTCAAAAAAAAAAAAAAAAAAAAAAAAAAAAAATA